>NC_083837.1:4623214-4873257 GCF_015708825.2 Lethenteron reissneri
TTTATTATTTTTATTTTTATTACTTTATAATTTCCCTTCTACGTGACTTCACCGAAAAAACCAAGAAGATGAATCCCTGCAGTCACGAAAGAAGCTTTGAATCAAAACTTACCGACTTAATTCTCTGTAGTTCTTAATATTCACAAGCGTACGGCACGATTGTTTCTCCCCGACACTGTCCGTCTGTGTTCCCCACGATTATTTTGCAGCGACTTCGGCGGTATTCCATTCTTTAAACTACGAAGCAAACACATTTTTTTTTTTTACCAGGTAAGGCCCACTGAGCTACAGACGTCTGTCCGTGTCTTTGCGAGCGATCGCGGCGTCGTACCTTGGGCAGGGAGGCTCGCGAGCCCGAGCTCTGCGTCGTCATGGTGAGCACGGTCGTGATGCCCAGCGCCACGCGCGCCGGAGCCGCGTCCATGTTGATCCAGAAGGAGACCCAGGAGAGGATGACGATGAGCAGGCTCGGAATGTACATCTGGATCAGGTAGTAGCCCATCTGCCGCTCCAGGTGAAACTTCGCTTCGATGCAGGTGAACTTCCCTGGAGAGGGGAACAGGTGTCCACGGAAACATTCTTGGTTTTAAACTAAAGTATAAAACTATGTAAACTATGATTTTTTTTTATTTTACCAGGTAAGGCCCACCGAGCTACAATATAACTTTTTTTCAGAAGCGACCTGGCATCACAGCTCAACGAAGTGGCTTGTCATCATTGCATGGAAATTTACAGCAGCCCAAAATACTCTAAAAACGCGACGTTCATTCTAAACGTGAAAGGGGGATAAACCAGAGGACCCAGAGAAAAATCCACACGACTATGAGGAGAGAGAGACACGCAAACTCCAAACATAGACGTCAGGGCCGGGATCGAACCCACGACTTCATGGATACTAGGCGAGGAAGTTAACATCTCCTAGCCACAGCGGCACTCCTTTAATTCCCCCATCCTCCTTCGCAGGCCATCAGCGAGACATCAGAAGTTCAGGCGCAGCATTGAGAGCACTGCACCCGGAAGACGTGATACACCTCGCGACTAGAATACCGCAACATTAACAACAACAGCAGCCGCAGTCGCTGTTGAAGATGATTCCATTCCATTCTACTTTAGATTCATAAAGTGCCTTGTGCCAAGAAAGGTGCGCATTGAGGCCGCTTGAAGTGTTGAATGCTTGCCTGACAGGAGGTCACGGGACAGTCCCAAATGGCAGGGGTTAACTGCCGGAGATGACATTACTGCCTGGGACTGATATTTGTGGTCCATAGTCTGGGTTCGCTTGGCCACAATCGCAACTGCGGTTTGTCTTTAACACGTCGCTACGGGCCTCTCTGAGTCGCTATATGTCTCGATGTGTCTCTATGTGTCCCGTATATTCGGTGTTTGAATGTTCTCCCCTTGGCTGCATGAGGGCAGCCATTTTTCGATTTAAAGCTGCTTTCGTGACTGCAGGGATTCATCTTCTTGGTTCTTTCGGTAAAGTCACGTAAAAGGGAAGTAATAAAATAATAAAAATTAAAACACAATAAAATAATTCTCACGACGTTTCGGCCACAACGCAAGCAGCCGTCCTCAGGTAAAAACCAGGTCCGTCGAGGCGATAGAGTCTGAATGAAACAGCACACGAGCAGCTTATATATATGCTCCAAGCTCGTGTGCTGTTTCATTCAGACTCTGTCGCCTCGACGGACCTGGTTTTCACCTGAGGACGGTTGCTTGCGTTGTGGCCGAAACGTCGTGAAAATTATTTTATTGTGTTTTATTTTTATTATTTTATTACTTCCCTTCTACGTGACTTTACCGAAAAAACCAAGAAGATGGCAGCCATTTTCTGACTTGGTTGGTCACACACACACACTTACAAACATCACGGATCCCCAGTTGGAATTTGAAAAATAAACGTACGCGTTTGTTTTCACACCTGCATTGTCCAGCTTTCTCTCGCGTCACTTTCCGGCAATGCTCTGTGGCTGCAGCCAGCTACATTTTATCCAGCGATGTGTTCAGCCGCGCAGCGGCGGCCACGCGTGCCTCTACTTCAGCACTACGGAGGTAACAATGTCCGTGTGGCACTCCCTTCCCGCGCATGTCCAAGGGGAGCCATGCCCTGGGCTCACAGGGAGAACTCGCGAACGGCAGAGTGTGGACTCCGCTTACTTCATCTCCGTGGGATCGAGCGTTGCCCCCTCGCACGTGCGTGCGGGGGGGTTTTCTCTGGGTGCTCTGGGTTTTTTTTCCCACATGGAGGAACTCGTCCATTGGCCGACAACGCCTTCACGTATACAGAGGACCGCAGCGCATGGCGAGGAAATTTTGGCACGGGATGACTACGTGGCTGCTTTCCAACTTGTCTGCGATTCCTCCTCGTACCTCTCTCTCTCTCTCTGCGAGATCGAGCGAACGCTCTGAGACGGCGCATCATGCAGTTGAAATTATTCTACGAAATACAGGAATATAAATCGTGCGCTACAGGGCCCGAGAATGTGAAATGGCAAGATTTAAATTTTGTCGGCGAGAATCTTCGGCCCCGATTTTCACCCCCCCGGTGCCTTTGAAAAGTCAAACTCACATCAAACAACAGAGATTGCCATGCACCTCAGAACCGAGAGAGAAGGGAAAACAAAACAAAAAGAATGTACGCGTAACAACATGGATTGTTGCGATTCACGACATTGAGAGAGGGTGACGACGGCTTGGGGAGAGGCAACCCGATCGATTCGTGTCTGATGACGAACAACAGCAGCTCGAATACCGGTGTTGTAGTGCTTGGTGCAGTAGAGCAAGTCCTGCTCGTCCTTGAGGGCGAACTGCGGCAGGGTCAGCCCCTCGGCCACCTGGACGGCCCCCTCCGATTTCCACTCGAAGATCAAGTCGTTCATCGTGTATCCAACTGGAGGGACGCACACAACGCACGACACGCACGGCTGATGCCAGACACAAATGTCCCCCCCGCTCACCCCTCCCCCCCCCGCCCAGCCAGCCCCGCGTAGCCTTGAACAGAATGTTGGTGTTCTTAGGTTTTTTTCGGTAAAGTCACGACAAAATTTTTTTTAAAAACCTAAGAATATGAATCCTTGCAGTCACGAAAGCTTCAAATCTAGAATGTTGGTGGGCGAGTTGCACCGACGGGTGGTCAACACCCAACACGGTGCCCGGCCGCCTTCATCTCCTGCACGGCTCGTGTTTACACACCGCACACGGGTGCTCATTTAAGGCCGAGTAAACCTTGGGGAGGGCCCAGGGCCAGTTCAGACATTCGCCGCTGTCATTGGTCGGGCACTGAAACTCGGGTCACCGGGTTCGTAGTGCAGTCTGCTTAGAGCCTCCGATTCGCACGGTTGGCTACGCACGGTTGTGAAAGGAGTTCAAGATACATACATATACGACAAAGATCCCCCGTATAGGCTTAAGTGACTGTTGGGGCAAGTGCTGTTAATGGTCACAGCATTTGCGTCAGGAGACTGTGTGGGCTACACGTGGGGGGGTGGGGCGGTCAGAGGGACAAAGACAAAGATCCCCCGTATAGGCTTAAGTGACTGTTGGGGCAAGTGCTGTTAATGGTCACAGCATTTGCGTCAGGAGACTGTGTGGGCTACACGTGGGGGGGTGGGGCGGTCAGAGGGACAAAGACAAAGATCCCCCGTATAGTCTTTACAGACTGTTGGGGCAAGTGCTGTTAATGTGTAGCACCTATGAAGATTGGTACGGAACACGAGGGGGTGGGTGGCCAGCACCACGCCCGACCGCCTTTGTCTCCCCATTTGGCGATGTTCACTACAAACCGCACCAGGTACTCATTTTCGGCTGAGTCGACCTAGGGGAGGCGCAGGACCGATTCAGATAATCGTCACTAGTGTTGGGCTTGAGCGAGAATCGAACTCGGGTCGCCGGGTTCGTAGCGCAGCGTAGCGCTAAGCACTGCACCACCGCTCCCCACTCGCCCGCACACACACACAGTATTTATTCAGTATTCATAATCCGACTTAGAGTCTAGGAATGATTTTTTTGTATGGGGTTTTTCCAAGTTTATTTTAATCATCTAGTTATTTAGTTTATTCTGCATACAGCACAGTCCTTATTTTAATTGCGGTGTGTCTATCTTTGGTTGCCATGGACCCAACCCCATCATTTAGGTTAAAGCCCCGAGTATTCAATATCGCGGTTTTGGCTTTGGGGCCGTCCATAAATGACGTCACGCACCTAAAGGGGGGGGGGGTCAGACATTTGTGACGATGTGTGACAAGGGGGGGGGGTTGAGAAATGTGACGTCACATCAAAATGCACAAATTTAAATAAACATAGACAACACGTTCTACTTAATTAAATAGACTTTTTGATAAATGTTTCTCCTACCACATCAGAGTGCAGCGCCACATTAAATACGCACGACAATGACAATAGTTTAAAGCGATTTGAAGCATGGTTTATTTTGGGTGGGGGGGGGCAGAGCTTTGTGACGTCATATTTGAGGGAGGGTCTAACTTTGTGACGTTTTGTCAAAAATCGTCCAAAATCGCGTGACGTCATTTATGGACGGCCCCTTTCGCGGCACTTTCCAAGAACGTGAGCCACCACGATATTCAAGAGCCTCCCGCACAAGCACATCAATACCAAAACCCGCCACTCGCCACCGAGTGACGGTGACGTCACCGCGGCGCTTGTGCCAGGCTAGGTGCACTTTAAGGCCATGTGAAGTGTCGAACGTCCCCGCTGGCAGGAGGTCACGTGACAGCTCCAGGTGCCATGGGTTGACTGACTTTAGAGGTGTCAGTTTAACACGTAAGGCTTTCGCGACCAATATTATCCAGGTTTTTGGGTTCGATCGCGTTATTTATAAATGTGTCGTAACCCTCCACCACCCGACATGGCTAATCAGTAAAAAAAATGAGTCACGTTTACAAAGGACAAATAGTTCACTACTTTAACCCACCGGTGTGTTGAAGAGTGTATCAACATCATTTAAAATTTGAGTAGTACGACGTTTCGCTGGTAATTACATCCAGCATCATCGGGCAATTTGCCAGAATGGTGAGGCCCCCCCTCCACTTGCTCCCGGTCTTAAATAGAGCAGCAGCAAGGGTGACGTCATCATTTAATTCATTCTGGTGCAGTAATTTGAGGCGGAGAAGGGGAGGTTATTGTAATTATACAATAGATTGGTAATCATTAAATTGTTATTCATTGCTATGTGTTTCCCTCGTAAGGAATTGTAATGGTATTCTATACACACACACACGCGCGCGCGCGCACGCGTTCACACACGCGCCACGGCGCCGGTCGAAAACATTTATTAAAAAGTCTATTTAATTAGGTAGAACGTGTTGTCTATATTTATTTAAAGTTGCGCATTTTTACGTGACGTCACAAATGTCTGACCCCCCCCACCTCCCCTAGGTGCGTGACGTCATTTATGGACGGCCTCTTAAGGCCATGTGAAGTGTCGAACGCCCGCTGGCAGGAGGTCACGGGACAGCTCCAAGTGCCATGGTTTGATTGCCATGAGATTTGCCGCACACATGCACACATACACACATACACGCGCACGCGTTCACACACGCACGCGGACACGGACGTTCCGCCACGAGGGGCAACTCACAGCTCTCGAGCTGCATGGCACACGTCTGCACGTCCATGGGGAAGTTCTTCAGGTCCATTGGGCAGGAGAGAGTCAGGGTGAGTCTGCGTGTGCACACAAACGCGCATTTCAAACGACAACGAGTGAGCGTGTGTGCGTGGTGAAATTCTTTCGCACTCTACGTAGACAACACGCCGCACCAGGTAGTCATTTGAGGCCGAGTCGACCTAGGGGAGGCCCGGGGCCGATTCAGATCATCGTCACCGGTGTCGGCGTTGAGCGAGAATCGAATTCGGGTCGCCGGGTTCGTAGCGCAGCACGCTAACCGCTGCACCACCGCTCCCCACTTTCATGTACGTTGAACTTCCTTCGCGCCGTATGTGGCCAACCGCGCTAATCGGAGAAGCACGCCTCTGAGAGCGCCGGGCAACGATGCGGTGACGACCGCCATCTTGGTTTGATGGCCGAGCCCAGAGGTTGCAAACGGGTTTTGATTCCTTACCCGTACCCGGCCGCACCAGGGTCGCAAACGGCTACCCGTACCCGGCCGTACCCGTACCCTACCCGTACCAGGCCGGGTACGGGTAGGGTACGGGTATCGGGTACCTGATTGCGACCTCTGGAATGAAGCCACGTTGCAGGCGCGGGTGGGTTGATTCTAGGAACTTGAATTGTGAGAAGAGACAAGACGTTGGGAAATGAGTGACAAACAGTTACTCACCAGTGACTCACGGTCTACCCGTACCCGTACCCGGCCGCACCAGGGTCGCAAACGGGTACCTGTACCCGGCCGGGTACGGGTAGCCGGGTATCGGGTAGGGTACGGGTATCGGGTACCCGGTTGCGACCTCTGGCCGAGCCCAAAAGCCGCCGATGCTGCGAGGACGACCGGGAGAGACCCACCGGGTCACCCAATGGGCCTTGATTTTCACCAAAATCGGACCGCAGGCAAGTTCTGTGGCCACGGTGAAATTTACTTCATGCGGAGTTTATTCACGTTCATCTCACTACGTACTCTCAATTCGTGTAACAGCCATCAATAAAAACATGTTACTTTAAGGAGCCTTCATTAAACCCGAGGCCACATTCCATCGTCGTCTATTACAACAACCAACAGAGAGGCCAATGGTCAGAAAAGTAAAAAAAAAATTTTGAAATTAAAATCATTCGAATAGCTTTGGCCAAACGTTGCAACTGCCCCACGCTTAGGATCTAGGCCTGACTCTCCTTGCTCGCATTGCACTGCTGCTGGAAGGGGCCTGCATTTGATTCGATTTGATTTGAAAATGGCTCCATCCCCACCTCCCTTCACTGACAGTGGGGGGTGGGGGGGGAGGGTTTAACATGACGGTGATGCGTTTTGGCTGCTTCATCAACAAGTCAATCTGGCCCAGCGCCTGTGGAATTATACAAAAAAAATCGCCAGAGCCCATTAGAAACCAGCACCCCCAGCCCAAACAGCCCCTTGCAGCAACGGAGAACTAATAAACGCCCATCAGGCAGCTCTGACTGCAGCGCAGCATTTTCTCTCAACCGCCCTACCAACAGCTATACCCAAAGGGCTAAATTCTAGCATTCATCATCATCATCGCCACCAACAGCCATGATCTGTATACTGCAGGATGAAAACTCTCCCTACATCATCGCCCCCCGCCCCACCCCTCCCACAGTCTTGCGATGCCACAAATCCTTCTCGCTCCTCCACACACCGGCGGATCCCATCGCTTCTTCTCCGTGGCAGACGTGCGTCTCATCCGGGGGGGTGCGCGGTTTTTCCCTCCTTTGGCTACCGCTTCCCCGCTAGTCTCGACCATCAGGCAATCAACCCATCCATGGAGGTGTCGTGGGCCCGTCACAAGCCCCCACTCGCCGGACTTTAATGGTCGATTCGGTACACAATTAAAAAAAAAAGGTGCTTTTTTTTGGTTGGGTTAAATCGCGTAAATATAAACGTGTCGTTAACCCACGACCACCGCCGCCCGACACAGCCAATTAGTCAATGTCGTGTCACGCAAACAAAACGTGGAGAGTAAACCTATGAGCATTTAAACCGAGTCCTCGAATTGTAAACGTTGCTCCGATTTAAAATCAGAATCTTCATTTATCCGATTAACTATACCTCTCTTTTTAACAGATATCTAATAAGGGGCACATTGTCAGCACGGGACGACAACAATACAGAAACACGACAGGGGCGCAAAGTATAGGAAAGGCACGACGCTTCGCTTGGCGGTTACAGCAACCGGCTTCATCAGGTAATTTGCCAGAATTGTGAACGGACTCGTCAATATGGCGTTGTTCGCTTCCTCTAAAATTCTAGAGTGATTCCCAGCATGCAACGTTGTGCGCTCGTCAGTTTTTGTCCCGGTTTCTTTGTTGCTGCCATCGTTTTCCGATACACGTCACGGCAGGCAAAACACACAGCATACACACACAGCACTACACACACAGCACTACACACACAGCACTACACACACAGCACTACACACAGCAGCACTACACACACAGCACTACACACACAGCACTACACACAGCAGCACTACACACACAGCACTACACACACAGCACTACACACAGCATACACACAGCATACACACAGCATACACACAGCAGCATACACACAGCATACACACAGCATACACACACAGCACACACATAGCATACACACAGCATACACACAGCATACACACAGCACACACACAGCAGCATACACACAGCATACACACAGCATACACACACAGCACACACACAGCATACACACAGCATACACACACAACATACACACAGCATACACACAGCATACACACAGCATACACACACAACATACACACAGCATACACACAGCATACACACAGCAGCATACACACAGCATACACACAGCATACACACAGCATACACACACAACATACACACAGCATACACACAGCATACACACAGCAGCACTACACACAGCATACACACAGCATACACACAGCACACACACAGCATACACACACAACATACACACAGCATACACACAGCATACATACGGCACACACACAGCATACACACACAGCACTACACACAGCAGCACTACACACACAGCATACACACAGCATACACACAGCATACACACAGCACAGACACAGCATACACACAGCATACACACACAACATACACACAGCATACACACAGCAGCACTACACACAGCATACACACAGCATACACACAGCATACACACAGCATACACACAGCATACACACACAACATACACACAGCACACACACAGCATACACACACAACATACACACAGCATACACGCAGCATACACACAGCATACACACATCAGCACTACACACATCAGCACTACACACACAGCATACACACAGCATACACACAGCACACACACATCAGCACTACACACATCAGCACTACACACAACAGCACTACACACAACAGCACTACACACAACAGCACTACACACAACAGCACTACACACAGCATACACACGGCACACACAGCACACACACAGCATACGCACAGCATACACACAGCATACACACAGCACACACACACGGCACACACACACGGCACACACACACAACATACACACAGCACACACAGCACACACACAGCATACGCACAGCATACACACAGCATACACACAGCACACACACACGGCACACACACACGGCACACACACACAACATACACACAGCACACACAGCACACACACAGCATACACACAGCATACACACAGCACACACACACGGCACACACACACAACATACACACAGCACACACAGCACACACACAGCATACACACAGCATACACACAGCATACACACAGCACACACACACGGCACACACACACGGCACACACACACAACATACACACAGCATACACACAGCATACACACGGCACACACACACGGCACACACACACGGCACACACACACAACATACACACAGCACACACAGCACACACACAGCATACACACAGCATACACACAGCATACACACAGCACACACACACGGCACACACACACAACATACACACAGCACACACAGCACACACACAGCATACACACGGCATACACACAGCACACACACACGGCACACACACAACATACACACAGCACACACAGCACACACACAGCATACACACAGCATACACACAGCACACACACAGCACACACACACGGCACACACACACAACACACACACAGCACACACAGCACACACACAGCATACACACAGCATACACACGGCACACACACAGCACACACACACGGCACACACACACAACATACACACAGCACACACAGCACACACACAGCATACACACAGCATACACACAGCACACACACAGCACAGACACAGCATACACACAGCACACACACACACAACATACACACAGAATACACACAGCACACACACAACAGCATACACACAGCATACACACAACATGCACACAGCACACACACAGAATAGACACAGCAGCAATACACACAGCATACACACAGCATACACACACAGCACACACACAACATACACACACAGCATACACACAGCACACACACACAGCACACACACACAGCAGCAATACACACAGCATACATACGGCACACACACACGGCACACACGCGGCACACACACAGCATACATACAGCACACACACAGCACACACACACAGCATACACACAGCATACACACAGCACACACACAGCACACACACACACACAACATACACACAGCATACCCACAGCATACACACAGCATACACACAGCACACACAGCACAGACACAGCATACACACAGCATACACACACAGCATACACACACAGCATACACACAGCATGCACACAGCATACACACACAGCAACACACACAGCACACACGCAGCACACACGCAGCACACACAGCACACACGCAGCACACACAGCATACACACACAGCATACACACACAGCATACACACAGCACACACACAGCACACACACAGCACAGACACAGCATACACACACAGCACACACACAGCACACACACAGCACACAGACACAGCACACACAGCATACACACACAGCATAGACACAGCACACACACAGCATACACACACAGCACAGACACAGCATACACACACAGCACACACACAGCACACAGACACAGCACACACAGCATACACACACAGCATAGACACAGCACACACACAGCATACACACAGCATACACACAGCACAGACAAAGCACACACACAGCACATACACACAGCACACACACAGCATACACACAGCATACACACAGCACACAGACACAGCACACACAGCATACACACACAGCATAGACACAGCATACACACAGCACACACACAGCACAGACACAGCACACACACAGCATACACACAGCATACACACAGCAAACACAGCGCAAAGCACACACAGCACACACACACAGCATACACACAGCATACACACAGCACACACACAGCATAGACACAGCACAGACACAGCAGCATACACACAGCATACACACAGCAAACACAACACAGACAAAGCACACACACAGCACACACACACAGCACACACACAGCACACACACAGCACACACACACAGCACACACACAGCACAGACAAAGCACACACACAGCACACACACAGCATACACACACATCATACACACAGCACACACACAGCACACACACAGGGGGTGCGTGGATCCCAGCATGCATGGCACTTAGAGGAAGACCCCCGAGGGATTGGCAATTCTGGTCGATGCCAGCTGGCTAGACGGTATTGCCTCGTTATCCACGAACTTGGTAAATTCGCATCAGGAACTCTACACTGATTGCTGCATCGAGAGAGACAGAGAAATAAAGTGGTGAGAGATAATGTGATTAGAGATAAAGTGGTGAGAGAGATAAAGCGATGAGAGATAAAGTGATGAGAGAGATAAAGTGACGAGAGAGATACAGTGATGAGAGATAAAGTGATGAGAGATAAAGTGAAGAGAGATAAAGTGATGAGAGATAAAGTGATGAGAGATAAAGTGAAGAGAGATAAAGTGAAGAGAGATAAAGTGATGAGAGATAAAGTGATGAGAGATAAAGTGATGAGAGATAAAGTGAAGAGAGATAAAGCGATGAGAGATAAAGTGATGAGAGATAAAGTGACGAGAGATAAAGTGACGAGAGACAAAGCGACGAGAGATAAAGTAACGAGAGATAAAGTGACGAGAGATAAAGTGATGAGATGAAAGTAAGTTAATTTATAAACTATTCTTTAATATCTATAATTATTTACTGTGTTATTATGATGACTCGCGCGTATTTAACAGCTTACTTACGTACATAGTAAATTTCATTCATTCAAAACGATAGGGTTTCGTAGGCCCAATATCATTGGCGGTACAAATGTGCTGCTCAAGGGCATTGCCGGGAACGTAATGACGAAGGAACGCTGCAATCGGCTGCGACTCCACCAGGGAAATAGTCACCAGCAATCTAGCACCGCAGGGTTTTCCCCCAGATCGTTCGATGCACATGCGGCTGCACGTCCCCAGCCGCGCAAGGGATAAGGGGTAAGGACTGTGATCAGGCCTATGCCCCCCGCCACCCCCAGTGCCGGATGAAGCTAAGTGCGGGGCCAGTAACATATGCCGTAAAGGGGCCCTAAATAAATAAATAAACACGCCGAAATATTAAAACACGTTAAAAAAATCGTAGAGTCATTGTATTTTTTCACTCGCGATACGGCCAGATAATAATAAAACCATTAATACCCGCTCGTTCGTAAAAGTCGAAGGCGGTATAGTACTGTAGTGATAGAGCAAGTGCAGAATCACTGAACCGGAGTTGATAGCTTGAAAGCATTTAGCGCGGGGCCCTTGAAAGTGCGGGGCCCGTAGCATTATGTAGCTACTTGTGCTGCTACGATCATCCGGCACTGCCCCCCGTCACCCCGGCTCCCTTCTTGTCTGAATGCCATTGCAGAGAATCGGGGTGAGAATTGGGGCCCGGTCCCGTGCACCTGGCATCGGAAACTGTATTTCTACGGCGACTCTGGCCACGTGGAAATCAGCCGACGTGAAGGGCCGTTCTGACCAGCCGGAGTTGCCGATGCTTGGCCACGCTTTGGCTACGTTCGCAATAGAATCGCAGGGAGAGAAAAAATCGCCTTGTACTGCATGAATTTTTCATGGCAGAACGCTGCTGCTGCTGCCGCTGCCGCACCGTTACACTTCCCCACAACGCATTCGTTCTCGGGTAAAAAAACATGTTGCTTGCGGTGTATGCGTGTGCTTTGCAACAATGTTTAGATTTTTGTTTCAATCGAAGCATTGCGATAATGTAAAGAAACTTACAGAAAATGTGTAATGATTTCGGGGCGGATATTAAGACATAGTAACCACCTCTGCCATTAAAACACAGCAACTGTACAATGCATCTTCTAATGCTCCCAAGAAAATCAATATCATTGTTATCATTATTACTCTTACTACGCTAGTTTATCCAGTAAAGCCTCACAGAGAGAGTCTCAAGGCTCGTTTTCAGGAGGCTCCTGCCAAGTGTTTGCAGTGTGTGTGGGGTGAGGGGGTGATGATCGCTATGCATATGCAACTGAATTATAAGGAGATGCAGTTGCTACATGTAATTTCAAACAAGCTGTTTGCAAGTAACTTTTCAGCATTGGGATGTGTGGCTAACACCGTTAAATTCCAACTAATGTTAACCGAGTTAACATCTCACCACCGTAGCGAGATGTTAACTACCTCCCCCGGTATACAAGAGGTTGTGGGTTCAACTCCGACTGGAGTTTCCATGTTCTCCCCGTGATCACATGGATTTTTCTCCGGGTCCTCCGGTTTTCCCCTCCACATTTACAATCAACTTCACGCGTTCACAGTATTTGGCTGGTGCTATAAATTTCCACGTGATAAGCCACATCCGTAATGAGCTATAATTTGTGATCGCAAGGTCGCTTCTGAAAAAGAGCTGTATAGCTCGGTGGGACTTCTTTCCCGGTAAAATAAAAATAAAATGTTTCAATAGTGTTTAGTTTTTTTAATCCAAAAGCGAAAGTCAATGTCAAGGGAAGGGTAGGTTTTGAGTTTATACTGCACGTTTGTTTATTTCTTTTCATCCATGAGCGGAAACCAGAGAACCCGGGAGGACACCCATTGCACAAACCGAGGGGAGAAACAGAGCAGTCTTGGACTATACTCTTTGGTTCTTTCGGTAAAGTCACGTAGTTATAGATAAATGATGGCAGTCGTCATCAGGCATGACGACCGCTTGTGTTGCGATCGAAACGTCGTGTTTTATTTCATTCCCAACCACGTGACTTTTACCGAAAGAACCAAAGAGTATGGAATTCCTGCAGTCACGAAAGCTTCAAATCAAGATTCAGCCTTGGGCTGCAACTCACGACATTCAAAAACCTCGTCGCGCATCGCCGGCCGGCCTGCGACAAGTCGGGTACCTGATGGAGTAGAGTACGTTTCCGTTCTTGAAGATCCTCAGGAGCTTGTTGTCAGTGGTCACCTCATGGAAGTTTGCTCCCTTCTCATTGGCAAAGAACAAATCGGGCTTCCAGATGGAGTCCAACATGGACGGGTCGAGGTCAAGGGAGTCATCCGGATACTCGGAGTAGGCGAGCCGCGGGTCGTTCCACTGCTGCCTCAGGAAGATGTTCAGTCGGTAGTCCTGACGGGAGACACACGGGTTGGAAACACGCGCGATAACAAGTAGGCCTGCGGTCGTAGTTTCAGCTCGGCCTTGTGCCCCTCGCTTGCTCTCGAAAGACGCACGTGTGGCCCGGCCAAGGCTTGGCTCACAGACATCCTGAGCGTGGCTGAGATGATGCAGAGAGGGCACAGAGATGCACGGAATCGTTTGCGATCTGGCCACTAATGATAACTCAACCAAGTGGCCCGTCACATGGAAATTCATAGCGGCCAAAGACACTTAAACGCGTGACGTTGATTCTGAACGTGGAGGGAAGGAAGAGGAGGACCCGGAAAAAAAATCCACGCGACCACGGGGAGAGAGACACGCAAACTTTACATATACAGGAGTCAAGGTCGGGATCGAATCCACGCGCTCCTGTATACCTGGCAAGGTAGTTAACATCTCGCCACCGTGGCGCTCGCAGCTAGCTCGACTTAAGGGCTTTGAGCCAGAACCACGCCCGAGCTGAGTCGTGACTAAGAATCGGAATCGCAATCTTAATTCACACTGCAGGAGGAATCCGAAGAGCCATGAAGATCTTTCTCACAGACGTTCAGTATGGGCAGGGGTCAGGATAACGGGCCCCTGAGATATTTCGCTGCAAGTTTTAATTTCCACTTTTTTTGTTGTTGCAAGAATTAAGATCGCAGCACCTGCCTCGCATATGTCCTCAAGGGCTATCAGTAATTATTCACACTCGGAATGAATTGGGCGCTTGCTGAAGAACACTATAATCCTGCACGACCGACAGACGTCTGTTCCATGCGTGCGTTTAAATACAATGCGCCGAGACAAAAAATAAAAACGTCGTACAACATGCTCGTTCTATTATTTTCACGGTTGATAGATCACTCGGCGGAGTGAGCTCACGCGCTTTGCTGCATAAAGCAGTGGATGCATGCCGGTGGGGGTTGGAGGTGTTTTGAGAGTAAAACCAAAACAATGCGTCAAGGTCAACTCCACATTGAAGTCAGTCCTCCAATTCATAAAACAACGGAGACGCCGTTTATAGCGGGTCACGCAGTGAGCGTGTGTGGCGGGGCGGGATGACCTGAACGTGCACAGACGGCAATTAAAACGAAACGCAGAGGGAAGCATAAATTACTTAAATTACCTACAAGGAAGAACAGAAAAAAAACCGTCACAATTGGATGGCCTCCCGATACCTCTTACTGTCTGCGGTTGCCGCAGATGCGCTTGGGTTGCCCATCAATCAACTGTGCGTGAACGTTTCATTATAAGAAGAAGACGGAGGGAGGGAGGGAGGGAGGGGAGGGAGGGAGGGAAAAGTGTTGAGATACACGAGAGGACTGAACTGCTGTGTTAAAGATAAATTATATGACGCCTTACAAGTGTTCATTTTTATCCGACGAGCACTTTCTACAACGGTGCCATTCCCTTCAAGGGCTTATCAAGTGCAGGATCGCTGTATACCGTTCAGTCGCACGCACGCCCCTCCGTCATCCTCTTAACCCTTCCCCAACAAACTAAAACACAGCAATCAGCTCCAAAGAAATGAGTTTGCCAATCTAGATTAGTTTCAATTGCATCGCTCCGGTGGCTTCATAATATCGTGGAGGAGGGGCGTTCCAGACGGCCACAGAAGCGCATCTGAAAGCGCCGCGTGACGCGATGAACGCCTTTTTTCTTCTTGGTTCTTTCGGTAAAGTCACGTAGAAGGGAAGTAATAAAATAATAAAAATAAAACATGTTATTATATTATTTTATTTTATTATGTTTTATTCCTATTATTTTATTACTTCCCTTCTACGTGACTTTACCGAAAGAACCAAGAAGATGAATCCCTGCAGTCACGAAAGCTTTAAATCGAAATTTTATTATGTTTTATTTTTATTATTTTATTATTTCCCTTCTACGTGACTTTACCGAAAGAACCAAGAAGATGAATCCCTGCAGTCACGAAAGCTTTAAATCGAAATTTTATTATGTTTTATTTTTATTATTATATTATTTCCCTTCTACGTGAAGGGAACCTACGTGCATTGGGTGCAACTCCTATACAAGAACGTCACCAGTGCAGTCAGGTGTGCAGTGGGCATATCACCGCCATTTGCCATCAGCGTTGGAGTGCACCAAGGATCGGCCCTGTCACCACTCCTGTTTATCCTGTGCATGGACACGATCACTGCCGACCTGCACACGCCCCTTCCATGGTCAATTCTCTACGCGGATGACGTCCTCCTCTCAGATGAAGAGAGAGGAGAAGTGGAAAGACAAACGCGCCTGTGGAAGGAACGTTTGGACGAAAACGGGATGAGGTTCAACATCAAAAAGACGGAGTATATGGAGTGTGGCCCCCAAACCGACGGCACCATCAGTATTGACGGAGAAGATCTGCAGAAAGTGACGGACTTTAAGTACCTGGGCTCCACCATCAGCTCAGATGGTAGCATCACGACTGATGTGAGGTCACGAGTCAATGCGGCGTGGATGAAATGGAGGCAAGTCACCGGAGTCCTCTGTGATCGGAAAATGCCGGATAGGCTGAAGGGAAAAATATACAAGACCATCGTCCGACCGGTGGCACTCTATGGATCCGAGTGCTGGCCAGCCACAACTGTACACGAACAAGCTCTCCACACCATGGAGATGAGGATGCTCAGATGGAGCCTCGGGCTCACTCGATGGGATCGTGTCAGGAACGAAGACGTTCGGAAGCGACTTGGTGTGGCCCCCATTGCGGACAAGATGCTTGAGGCAAGGCTTCGGTGGTACGGCCATGTGATGCGAAGTGAAGAGTCATCAGTGGCCAAGACTGCCGTGCGTATTGAGCCAGAGGGCCGCCGTCCACGCGGACGTCCGAAGAAGCGATGGATGGACCGAATAAAGGAAGACATGAAGACGGTCAACGCATCCCCTGAAGATGCCCTGGACCGAGCCAAATGGAGAAGACAATGCCGAAAAGCGGACCCTGCGCCACAGCGGGAACAGCGCTAGGAAGAAGAAGATTTCCCTTCTACGTGACTTTACCGAAAGAACCAAGAAGATGAATCCCTGCAGTCACGAAAGCTTTAAATCGAAATTTAACACCTTCTTTGTTCGATGGCTGAGCCAAAAGCCTCCCCTGCTGCTGCGAGGATGACGACCGGAGTTCGCGTGACGGTGGTTTACGCTCCTTGAGATCAGCGAGGAATTGTGGCGGTCCATTTGTGGCGAGCGCTTTGTGTGTAAATGAGCGTAGACTTTGAGAAAGATAAAGAGTAAACATCAAATGAGAATGAGACTTATTCCAAGGAAGTTGATAGCACACAGCAGCGTTGCAGTTGAGGTGCCAGTAGTTTATGTTGCCTGAAGAAAATATTAAAATACAATAACTTCATCGGTACGTCTTCAGGTTGGAAGACGTACCAAGGTTCCCACAAGGCCATGCAGGAGGGGACCAGTCTGGCGGCAGCTACAGTGAGGGAAAAAAGTATTTTTCTGGATTTTTTTGTTGTTATTCTGTCTCTCACTGTTCAAATAAACCTACCATTAAAATTATAGACTGATCATTTTATTTGTCAGTGGGCAGACGTACAAAATCAGCAGGGGATCAAATACTTTTTTCCCTCACTGTATCGGAGAGTGCGGTAGTTGTATCGCTACGGTCCTCTGCGGTGAGTAACAATGTCTTTAAAAACAACGGCGCTCCTACGCCTCTCTAAATAAAATGAACGCTAACCGCTTGCACCGTTCCGAGATTCAGCAACGAACGGGGACACCCGCCCTGCAACTTGCAAACATCTCGGAATGGGAAAGGGTTCAGATGAACATCGACAGGACATTGGTGAAAAAGCGCTTCATAGCTCATAGGATTTCTCCACAAAAAATAAAGATTCAAATTATGATTATTTTTTTTCATACTGGACACAATCCAACCTTCTAATCAATGACAATTACAAAAGTCGAACATTTCGATTTAAAGCTTTCGTGACTGCAGGGATTCATCTTCTTGGTTCTTTCGGTAAAGTCACGTAGAAGGGAAAATAATAAAATAATAAAAATAAAACATAATAAAATAATAAAAATAAAACAATTAAATAATTCTCACGACGTTTCAGCCACAACGCAAGACCTGTTCTCCACCTGAGGACTGGCTGCTTGCGTTGTGGCTGAAACGTCGTGAGAATTATTTTATGTTTATTTTATTTTATTATTTTCCTTCTACATGACTTTACCGAAAGAACCAACAAGATGAAAAGTCGACAATGTTAACAGGCAACGTAAACGACTGGCACCTCAACTGCTGCTGTTTGCTATCGACCTCCTTTAAAGAAGTCTCATTCTCATTTGATGTCTAACTCCTAATGTTCCATTTGGTCTACACTCATTACACACAAAGTGCTGGCCACAAAAATACCTCGCTGATGTCGTCAAGGAGGATGAACCACCATCACGCGAACTCCGGTCATCATGCTCGCAGCAGCAGCAGCAGCAGCGGCTCTCGGCTCAGCCATCGAACAAATTCGGTGGTCACGGATTTCAGATGCGCTTCTGCGGCCGTCTGGAACGCTCTTCCTTCCGATATTAGAAAGCCATTGGAGCTGTACACTTTCAAATCATCTAGATTGAAAGCTCATTTCTTTATAATTCCTTTTTGTATTTAGTTTGTCGTCCTTACCCTGCGATTATCACGGTTGGCTACGTACGGCGTGACAGAAGTTCAACCTAGATAAATACAAATGTATATCTACGAATCTCTATTTCTTTCATACTCTTAGCTCTTTCGGCAAAGTCACGTAGGTAAAAAATGAAATAAAAATTAATAAAATAAAATAAAAATCACGACGTTTCAGAGCCTACACAAGTCTCCGTCATCAGGTGGGACCGTCAAATCTGGCTGTGACGGTCCCACCTGATGACGGAGACTTGTGTTGCCTCCGAAACGTCGTGATTTTTATTTTATTTTTATCAATTTTAATTTCATTTTTTACCTATGTGACTTTGCCGAAAGAGCTAAGAGTTTCGATTTAAAGCTTTCGTGACTGCAGGGATTCATCTTCTTGGTTCTTTCGGTAAAGTCACGTAGAAGGGAAGTAATAAAATAATAAAAATAAAACATAATAAAATAATTCTCACGACGTTTCGGCCACAACGCAAGCAGCCGTCCTCAGGTGAAGAATGAAACACCACCAAGCTTGGAGCGTATATTTCCCCCCCCTCCAACCCAGCTTAAATATACGCTCCAAGCTTGGTGGTGTTTCATTCTTCACCTGAGGACGGCTGCTTGCGTTGTGGCCGAAACGTCGTGAGAATTATTTTATTATGTTTTATTTTTATTATTTTATTACTTCCCTTCTACGTGACTTTACCGAAAGAACTGAGAAGAAGAGCTAATAGTATGAATCCTTGCAGTCACGAAAGCTTCAAATCTAGAACTCTATTTCTTTACTCGATGGTCCATAGTTTGAGTGACATGGCCACAATTACATTTCTTTCATTATCAATTGAATTAATTGATGGTCTGGTACGGTGATGGTTACCACGGTGTCTTCAAGGAGAGATGCCAAAGCCAGGACACGCATTCGTTTTAGTGTATTCCTCTAAACGAAACTTTTTGTTAAATAAACAAATAAACTTTTGACATTGAGATCACATAATGCTTTGGAAAAGTGCTTCTACGGGCCGAGAGAATGCGCGAGTAGAAAAGATGTCGCACAAAGCATTCCCGGGAGAACCTCGGCGTGCCGAATGCCCCCTCGGCAGTGAGATGTTCTCACGTGAACTGGTCAGGGAGCACTGCTGCCAACTGCTCTACTCCCTCACTCGCGTGGTCATGCACGCTGAGAGATTATGCACGCACGGTACGACTGCTTCATGCTGATCTTTGACCGCGATCACAACAAACATACGATTGTCAGCCGCGTGCCAATCCACTTCGCCGCGCTGGCCGATGCGTGTTGGCGAAGGAGGGGCACCGGCTTCGGATATCGGGGTCGCTCACAGATATTAACCGTGGCCAAGAATCAAAATTGTGTCTGCAGGCTCATAGTGCAGCGTGACGGCCAATATACCTATTCTTAGGTTTTTTTCGGTAAAGTCACGTAGGTAAAACATTAAAATTAATAAAAGTAAAATAAAATAAAAAATAAAAATCACGACGTTTCGGAAGCAACACAAGCTTCCGTCTTCAGGTGGAACCATCACAGCCCGACAGCTGTATCAAGTAAATGAGAGATTACAGGAGATACCACTCCGTTTATATAATGGTTGAGGGGGGGGGGGAAGGGGTAGGGATGGCCCACTTTTTATTATTATGGTAAGGTGCGGTTTGAGACTATGAATAGACTGCATAACAAAAGACTGAGCCTTTATTATGGAGAGGTTCGGTTTGTGATTACGCCTAGCCTACATAATAAAAGTGTGAGAAAAGAAGAAAGCTAAACCTGGTAGAAAGCTAAACCAATATACCAATGCTCGACCTCCTATTTGTTTTCATAGATATTGATTTTAATCTTTAAGCATAGGCATTCTATTATATTTATTGCCAACGGCAGCGATACGTTCAAGAGCTAAATGGCAAAGTGGAGGTCTGCTGGCTACGACGAGAGGGCTATTCATTCTTCGCTGAAGGGGCGCCAAACCACAGTGGGTTTGCTGTGGTCCATAGTTTAGAACTTGCATCTTGGAATCCCTGCCTCACTTGATACAGCAAATCTGGCTGTGACGGTCCCACCTGATGACGGAGACTTGTGTTGCCTCCGAAACGTCGTGATTTTTATTATTTTATTTTTAGTAATTTTTATTAATTTTTTTACCTACGTGACTTTACCGACAAAACTAAGAGTATGAATCCTTGCAGTCACGAAAGCTTCAAATCTAGAATCCATAGTTTAGGTTGGATGGCCATAATCGCACTGTCGGGGGTTCGTCGTTAATGTTTCTCCAAAGGCCTCTCTCTATGCCAACGTCCAGGTCTGCTGCTGCCCACAACGAGGGCGCTTCAAGAAAGATGTTCCTCCTACTTTTTAAAATCCTTTATATTAAGTTCGCGTGCTTGCTTGCTTGCTTACGACCGTGCAAATATTTCGGTCGTTTTTTTAACCCACTTCCCGTGATCCAATCGAGCTGACATATTTTGCACACAGACTCGTTGTGCGAGACAATTAATGCTCGTGAAATTTTTTTTCCAAACTTTTACACTGTTTAGGGAAAACAAATTAAATATTTAATTACCAATTGTTTAATACTGGCAGACAATCATCTGACCCATAGGTGGCAAGCCATCTCAAGCCAGAGGACGAGAGGACTCTAGCCGCCACGCATATAAAGGATTTATAGTGAAAAACTTTGTTTTTACGGGTTATACTTATTATAAATGTTGCACTCCCGTCGTGTTTTAGTGTCGTGTTTGCTGTCGCGGCTTGATGACCCCCACCCCACACTGTGATAAAGAGCTTCATAGCTCATAGGATTCTTCCTGCAGTCTTAACTAAATATTCTGATTCTGTCTTCTTGGTTCTTTCGGTAAAGTCACGTAGAAGGGAAATAATAAAATAATAATAAAACATAATAAAATAATTATCGCGACGTTTCGGCCACAACGCAAGCAGCCGTCCTCAGGTGAAGAACAGGTCTGTCGTGAGAATAATTTTATAATGTTTTATGTTTATTATTTTATTATTTCCCTTCTACGTGACTTTACCGAAAGAACAAAGAAGATGAATCCCTGCAGTCACGAAAGCTTTAAATCGAATAAAAAAATCTGATTCTGGTTCACAGCCACGCTAAACTTCAGCTGGCTCTTGAACGTGGTTCCAGCCACACTTAGGATTCCCGTGAGCCTGACCAAAGTCAAGGCTTTTAAACATCTTTAGAAGCAACTGAGTGGCTGAAACCTGAGCGGACCCGTGTTTAATTCAATCCTAAGCCAAACCACGACACCAAATACTGGTCTGAACGTGTCTTACCTGAATTTCCAACACCACCACCTCAAGAAATATGTCTGCCCCCTGAAGCTGTCGATGATCTTCGCACCTTTGCGCACGGACCTTTCACCAATTGCTCATGTGTTGAAATTGAAGGGCGCTTTTCGTGTTTTACGGTGTATTATTTTTTATAGTAGCCCGAAAGAACGTCAGTCACTAAATAATCGGTCAATATACGTCTCCTTGCAGAATTTGTCTCTCTGCATACATGTTTTTGAGATGCATCCTATCCACCACGTGGATAGGAGGGTCCTTGCCTGTTAACATCTGGTATTTCACCACCATTGATTGGTGAAAGAAAGCTGATGAGTCAAAACCGGCGCTGGTGTGTTGAACCAACATTGCTGACACGATCTACTCCAAGAACACCATGTGGCTGATGGTTTTGTAAAAAATCGAAAAACTCTTTTTTTGGTAAACATTTTTTAGTACAAAAAACACTTTCTACGTGGAAAGACATATTGGCAAGGAGGCATATTATCATACGCTTTAAAAAATATATATATTTGGGGCACCACTGTGGCGAGATTTTAACTACCTCACCTGGTATACAGGAGGTCATGGGTTCGATCCTGACATTGACACCTGTACATTTGGAGTTTGCATGTTCTCCCCGTGGTCACGTGGATATTTCCTCAACATTTAGACTCAACGTGCGTTTTTCCTCCACATTTAGAATCGACGTGCGTTTACATTATTTGGCTGCTATAAATTTCTACATGACGATGATGAGCCACTTCGTTGAGCTATCATTTGTGGCCAGGTCGCTTCTGAAAAAAAGCTTTCCAGCTCAGTGGGCCTTACCTGGTAGAGTAAAAAATTGCTCTGTAGTTTTAATTCTAGATTTGAAGCTCACCGAGTATTTGCATCCCTAACGTTTAACAGTACTCTCTTTATTGTCAGCCAACACTGGTATAAACATAGGCATTTTCTTTTCCTTTTCTATTATGTACATCCACAGTGACTTGCGCATAAACACGTCGTTGACCACGAGTACCCCGTCCCTCTGTTAGCCCCCCCCCCCTCCCGATACGTTCCATTCATTGGCTACCACATTCTGATAAGCCCCTCCCCTCCCTCCCCCCTTAACTGGTACTTAAGAGCTTACATCTTGAATCCCTCCCTCACTTGATGCAGCAAATCTGGCTGTGACGGTCCCACCTGATGACGGAGACTTGTGTTGCCTCCGAAACGTCGTGATTTTTATTATTTTATTTTTATTCATTTTTATTAATTTTTTTACCTACGTGACTTTACCGACAAAACTAAGAGTATGAATCCTTGCAGTCACGAAAGCTTCAAATCTAGAATCCATAGTTTAGGTTGGATGGCCATAATCGCACTGTCGGGGGTTCGTCGTTAATGTTTCTCCAAAGGCCTCTCTCTATGCCAACGTCCAGGTCTGCTGCTGCCCACAACGAGGGCGCTTCAAGAAAGATGTTCCTCCTACTTTTTAAAATCCTTTATATTAAGTTCGCGTGCTTGCTTACGACCGTGCAAATATTTCGGTCGTTTTTTTAACCCACTTCCCGTGATCCAATCGAGCTGACATATTTTGCACACAGACTCGTTGTGCGTGACAAATTATTTTCGTGAATTTTTTTTTTTAAATTTTCAACATTTTAGGATTTTTTAATATTTAATTAGCAATTGCTTAATGGTGGCAGGCAATCATCTGACCCATAGGTGGCAGCCATCTCAAGCCAGAGGACGAGAGGACTCTAGCCGCCCGTTTCAAAGACCAATGTGGGCTGGGTTGTGGCCCATTGAACACGTACTGTAATCTATTTGCCACGCATATAAAGGATTTATAGTGAAAAACTTAGTTTTTACGGGTTAATTTTTCAAGAGTACAGACCTCAGTGTATTTACTGTGGTCCATAGTTGAGCCACAGTTAAAATGCTGTGGCTTGATTTTAATGCATCTCTATGGATCTCTATGGGTCTCTGTGTGTCTCTACGTGTCTCTACGTATCTCTGTGTGTCTCTGTGTGTCTCTGTGTGTCTCTATGTATCTCTGTGTGTCTCTGTGTGTCTCTGCGTGTCTCTGCGTGTCTATGTGGGTCTATGCGAGTCTGTGTGGCTCTATGGGTCTCTGCGTGTCTCTATGTGTCTCTATGTGTCTCTATGAGTCTCTATGTGTCTCTACGTGTCTCTACGTGTCTCTACGTGTCTCTACGTGTCTCTATGTGTCTCTATGTGTCTCTATGTGTCTCTATGAGTCTCTACGTGTCTCTATGTGTCTCTATGTATCTCTGAGTCTCTATGTGTCTCTATTTCTACGAGTCTCTATGTATCTCCACATATCTCTGTGGGTTTACTCACAGTCTGCGTTGCATGGCTACAATTGCACTACTACTGTGGCGTGTGCCTTTAATTTTCCATTCAGGAAGAAGATGTGTGCATCGGCCTGCCGATCCATTGATGCGTACAGATGGGATAATTATGCAGTTTGTATTGAATAAAGGTGTTTAATTGTGACACACTGGAGGTGATGTGAACATCGGCCGTTTCCCGTGCTGTGGATGAGAATATATTCGCTGATCAATGACACAAATCCTTTTCCCAGGCCCCCAATTGTTCACAGATGCTGCTGTTTGTCATTCGGGAATTTCCCATAAATCCATTTACCTGGACTGAATTGCCATTCTGCAAGTCAATACCCACTCTTCTTCAAATTACGCACTTAATTTTTCTGCAACTCGGTGAAAAGGCCAGCTGCTTCCTCGCTCGCTTGATTTTTTTCGTATTATTTTATTATTATTATTTTTCACGGCAGCTTTCTGTTACCGTATACGGCCGGGCGGCTCAGCCGCGGAGTGAGTGGCCGTGCAAGTGGAAGCCTTGCGAGTTTGCGTCCTGAATCGGGGGGTTGACTAAAACTACGCAATGAGCTCACGCAGCTCTTTTTTCAGAAGCGACCCGGCCCGTCACAAACCACAGCTCACCGAAGTGGCTTATCAATCATCACGTGGAAATGTAGAGCGGAGAAAACCCACGCGACCACGGTGAGAGAGAGAGACGCACGCAAACTCCAAATGTACACAGCAGGCTTCGTCAGGGTCTGGACCGAACCCACGACCTCCTGTATACCAGGCGAGGTAGTTAATATCTCCTAGCCACCATGATGATGATGATGAGAGAGAGACACGCAAACTCCAAATATACAGCAGATGTCAGGGTCGGGATCGAACCCACGACCTCCTGTATACCAGGCGAGGTAGTTGACTCGGCCATAATCCTTGCGGGGTCGAGAAAGTCGGTACCCCCTCGTGGTACCGAAGTCAACTGTGGTTGACCTTTGGATAGTCTCACCCCCACCGTAAGGATCTAACATTTCAAGCTGGCTCAGCACTGTAAAGAGAATAGGAGCATGGTTTCGATGCTCAAATTGAGCAGGGAATCACTTCCTATTTCTTATTTCTTTTTTATTTGACCAGGTTTATGCATCACCGAGCTATTATCTCTCTTTCAGAAGTGACCTGGCCACGAATGATAGCTTCACAAAGTAGCTTATCACGTGGATATGTGGTAGAGAAAAACAAGAGGACCACGGAGAAAAATCTACGCACCCACGGGGAGAGAGACACGCAAACTCCAAATATACGGCAAGCGTCAGGGTCAGTGTCAAACCCTCGACCTCCTGCATACCAGGCGAGGTAGTTGACATCTCCTAGCCACTGTGATGATGAGAGAGCGAGAGAGACACGCAAACTCCAAATATACAGCAGGCGCCAGAGTCAGGGTCAGGATCGAACCCACGACCTCCTGCATACCAGGCGAGGTAGTTAACATCTCCTAGCCACCGTGATGATGAGAGAGAGAGAGACACGCACACTCCAAATATACAGCAGGCGTCAGGGTCAGGGTCAAACCCCCGACCTCCTGCATACCAGGCGAGGTAGCTGACATCTCCTAGCCACCGTGATGATTAGAGAGAGACACGCAAACTCCAAATATACAGCAGGCGTCAGGGTCAGGATCGAACCCACGACCTCCTGCACACCAGGCGAGGTAGTTAACATCTCCTAGCCACCGTGATGATGAGAGAGAGAGAGAGAGACACGCAAACTCCAAATATACAGCAGGCGTCAGGGTCAGGGTCAGGATCGAACACACGACCTCCTGCACACCAGGCGAGGTAGTTAACATCTCCTAGCCACCATGATAATGAGAGAGAGAGACACGCACACTCCAAATATACAGCAGACATCGTAAGGGTCAGGATCGAACCCACGACCTCCTGCATACTAGGCGAGGTAGTTAACATCTCCTAGCCACTGTGATGATGAGAGAGAGACACGCAAACTCCAAATATACAGCAGGCATCAGGGTCAGGATCGAACACACGACCTCCTGCACACCAGGCGAGGTAGTTAACATCTCCTAGCCACCGTGATGATGAGAGAGAGACACGCAAACTCCAAATATACAGCAGACGTCAGGGTCAGGGTCAGGATCGAACACACGACCTCCTGCATACCAGGCGAGGTAGTTAACATCTCCTAGCCACCGTTATGAGAGAGAGAGAGACACGCACACTCCAAATATACAGCAAGCGTCAGGGTCAGGATCAGGATCGAACCCACGACCTCCTGCATACCAGGCGAGGTAGTTAACATCTCCTAGCCACCGTGATGATGAGAGAGAGACACGCACACTCCAAATATACAGCAGGCA
This sequence comes from Lethenteron reissneri, assembly GCF_015708825.2. Lineage (NCBI taxonomy): Eukaryota > Metazoa > Chordata > Hyperoartia > Petromyzontiformes > Petromyzontidae > Lethenteron > Lethenteron reissneri. Next base: position 4,650,100 of record NC_083837.1, read on the forward strand.
TCAGGGTCAGGATCGAACACACGACCTCCTGCATACCAGGCTAGATAGTTAACATCTCCTAGCCACCGTGATGATGAGAGAGAGAGACACGCACACTCCAAATATACAGCAGGCGCCAGAGTCAGGGTCAGGATCGAACCCACGACCTCCTGCACACCAGGCGAGGTAGTTAACATCTCCTAGCCACCGTGATGATGAGAGAGAGAGACGCGCACACTCCAAATATACAGCAGGCGTCAGGGTCAGGATCGAACACACGACCTCCTGCATACCAGGCAAGGTAGTTAACATCTTGCTGGTGTGGAGCCCCTTTGATTTGCTGTCACCGCATTGTTAATGACCGTGACATTCGCTGACCAATTATTCTCGTTACAGTTCAACGCTTAAATCTTGACTCAAAGCTTTCGCGACTGCAGGAATTAATATTATTTGGGTCTTTCGGTAAGGTTACGTAGATAGGTTCAAAGAAAATAACAAAAACTACGACGTTTCGACCACAACACATGCGATCGTTATCCTCCTCGTAATCCTCCTGATGACGATCCCTTGCGTCGTGATCGAAACGTCGTAGTTTTTTTGTTATTTTCTTTGAAACCAAAGAAAATAGTTCAATGCTTTCCGAGTGATATCTGGAATTCCGTTCTCTTTTAAGGCAGCTGCACTTATCCTTGTGTATCTCCTTTTTGCAGTTTGATATATAAGCACATAGGGCCCTTTATGCAAACTGCGTCTCTCACAATCATCGAGGAATTACAGACGAGTGGAAAAGGCGGCAGTCAGTCGGTGAGCCGGCACTACCAACGATTGACCAAGCTCTGCAGTCCTCTGTGTAAGAAGATGTTTCCAGCCAATTACATGTGCGAGGGGACAACGCTCGATCCCATTCGGAAGGGACAGCTGGAGATATGAATCCACACTTTTCCATATCGACTTCTGGCGAGCCATGGCATGATACCTCGTCAATGCCCGCAAGGAGTTTCGCAACATCTCTGTGCGACCCATCAACCCCCGCTGCTGCCTCCACAGTGCTGGGTTAGAGGCCACGCGCAGTAGCATAGCCACCGTCCACCCGGCTAACATCATGATGTCACTTAAAACCTTCGTGATTGCAGGAATTCATATTCTTTTGTTTTTTCGGTAAAGTCACGTAGATAGAAAATACAATTAATAAAAAAAATATATATTAAAAATAAAAGTTAAAAAAGAAAAAAAATTCGATCGCAACACAAGCGATCGAAACGTAGTGGGTTTTTGTTTTTTTATTATTTTTATTTTTTACTTTATTTTTTATTAGATTTTTTATAAATTCTATTTTCTATCTACGTGACTTTACCGAAAGAACCAAAGAATATAAAATGTCACGTGTTCTCTGCTTTTCTACCGTAGTGTTTGCTAATCATTTACCAACGAGCGTAGAATAGGAATACAAATAAATATCAACGTTTTCTTACCATCGTGGTCTCAGCAATGGAGCCGAAGCTGTTGATGAAAATATTGCACGTCACGTTGACAGGATCGCCTGCGGAGAAAGAAAAAATAGAGACGCACGGTCACGGGAAAATATTTTTTGACAAAATAACTTCGCCGTAACGTTCCATCACAAGCGAGTGGCAAAATTAATCAACAGCGAGTCACCGCTTTTACAAAATTACTTCGCATCGATCGTTGAACGTCACGCAGACGAGGGATGAATTTTTAGTTTGCGCGTGCGTGCGTGCGTGAGTGAGACACAGACACGACCGTGTGCTACGCTCCTGCTGCTTGACTACGACCTCGGTGTCCCAGACTCGCAAAGGCTGACTGGATAATATTAGCTCGTCCTCCAAGTGCGCCTACACGCAAAGGCAAAAGAGGCGCTTGCAGTGGCGAGATGTTAACTACCTCGCCTGGCATGCAGGAGGTCGTGGCTTCGACCCCGACCCTGACAACGCCTGCTGTACATTTGGAGTTTGCGTGGCATTTGCGTGGCATTATCTCCGGATCCTCCGTTTTTTCTTTCCGCATTTTATAGAGAGGACTTTGGTATTTTTTTAGCTGCTGCTATGCATTTCCGCGCAATAAGCCCCTTCGTTGAGCTGTCATTCGTGGCCAGGTCGCTTCTGAAAAGGAGCTATACAGCTCAGTGGGGCCTTACCTTGTAAAATTAATATTAAAAAAACTGTTCATCGTTTACGCGACGGCAGACTTCTCTAACTCTGTGAGGGATGGGTTCTGCGGCTGCACCACGTGCGCTTCCCAACTGGCTCCAGGATGTATGCAGCGCGCAGCCTCGATCGCGCTGGCGAAGCTGCGCAAAGAAATGCATTGTGGGCCGAGTTGATGAAACGCCGCAATCGGGATTGGATCGAATAGTTGTTTCCCCCTCCCACTGGAAGCAAATCCAGACGATTTAATTTAAGAGGATTTCCCGTTTTGGTAAAGTGATATTGAAATCCACGCCAGTTAATTACCCGATATAGCAGAATGAGCAATCTTCAATATTAAAGGTCGGAGGGGTCAATGAAATTAGATATTCACATCAATGTGCAGTGATGTCATCGGCAAGGTGTGCGCACCGCATGAAACGTTTGATAAACTGCATGACCTCCATAGAGGTCACACCTTCAAATCTGGGAAGTCCGCTCGGGTTAATCCAATTTTTACTTTTCTAACTATTGCTTAAATGCCCCACTTCAATCGCCCATACCCTTACCTTGACATTGACTACCACTATTGAATTAAACAACTAAAAACGAAAAAACTATTTTTATTTTGCCACGTAAGGCCCACACTGCGCTATATCGCTCTTTTTCAGAAGCGGCCTGGCCATCGCAACTGATAGCTCAACGAAGTGGCTTATCGTCGCGTGGAAATGCATCACGGGCAAAAAAAAAATCTTCACGCGCGATGCCGATTCTAAACGTGGAGGGGAAAAAACCAGAGGACCCGGAGAAAAATCCACGCGAACCACTGGGAGGGAGAGAGAGAGAGACACGCAAACCCCAAATATAGAGCAGACGCCAGGGTTGGGATCAAATCCACGGCTTCCCGCATACCGAGCGAGGGACCTAACATCTCCTAGCCACCGTAGCAACCCACTTTGCCGAATTGTGAAGGAGCAGTCCATCAGCAGCGAGTGTCGTAATTCAATTAGGGGGTGGGGGTGGGGGTGGGAAGTAGATTTATTTTTTCTGGTGAAAGTTAAACCACCGTCATGCCATCTGGCGCCCATCGTTTGTCCTCTGAAGGGGACATTCGTCCAAATTGTCCCAACTACGGCAACAGAATCAAGGTAACTGTGCCGTTGTCGGCACTTGGCAAAGAACCGCCAACGATAGGCAAAAAAAAATACGATGAAGATATTAGCTCACAGGATAGTGTTGTACGATTACGTTTGATAAATATCCTTGTCCGTTTACACGTTTGTACAATGGTCACCTTATATCTGTTCGGTGTTGCTCTCTCACATAGTTAGTAATTGCATTGCGATCGGTTTAGTGATAATCTGCACCGAGCAGACTTGCGCTGCAGGGAGTTTATTTGCCGCGGGTTTGTGTTTGCGCACTATTTTCGATTTCTCACGTGACCCGCCAGTTGCTTTTGTGCCGATTCCTCTTTGCCGTCATTCACCGTTCTTGTACATTTTGTTCGCTTTTTTGCATTTTCGTCGTTTTTTCGGTGACCCCCGGTCAAATCTGGCAAATGGGAGACCCTATCCTGCTGCCCTGAGTTCTCAACTGGTTCTGGTTCCACCAAATCGTCCCACGACTTGAGACTAAACCCAAGTCACAACGTCCGTCTGGTCAAACATCCAATGGGGCAAATGCTTATTCCCCCTTATTTGTACTCTTTGGTTCTTTCGGTAAAGTCACGTAGGTAGGAACATAAATAACACTGGTCAACAACAAAAAATATTTTTTTCTGGCCTGGACTTTTGCAGCTGTTTTAGACTAATTTCAGGGTGCTGATTCAAAATGTGATCTCTATCACATCTAATTTTTATGCTATCGGCATACCCCATTTTCATTGATTTTACCCAAAATTAACTCTGTCACTTATGATTGCAAGTTGTTGCGAGTCAGTGACTGCTTTAGTGTTAAAATATGGCGCTGTATTTTTAGGATAGTGTTTTTATAATATAATTTTATGTAGATATCCACATTCATTTAATATTTTTCTTCTGCAGTTTTTATTGAAAATGAAATATTTGATATCTCAAAAACCTGATGTGATAGACAAAAACTGACGCCAAATTTGGAATCAGCACCCCAAAATTACCTTAAAAACCCGTTGGAATACCTTATGCCAGAAAAAGTGTGTTGACCAGTGTAATAGATCACGACGTTTCGATCGCAACAACAAGCAATCGTCTTCAGGTGAGAGAGAGAAGCATGCCGCCTCTACCGGGAGGATTTCCACACAACTCAGACATAACTTCAACCGAGAAGATGGATGCAAAATTGAGCAATCTTTGGAAGGACGTTGACCAACCAGGTAAAGTGTTAACTGTCGTGTTAGCCTACTCTTTGAGTTGCATTACATTTCTAAATGTTGTTAAGTTTGATATCTAAGCTTCCTTTCCCTTTTTATAACTTTATATTAAGTTCACTTGCTTGCTTGCTTGCGTGCTTGCTTGCTTACGACCGTGCAAATCTTTCGGTCGTTTTTTAACCCACTTCCCGTGATCCAATCGAGCTGACATTTTGCACACAGAATCGTTGTGCGTGACAATTAATTTTCGTGAAAATTTTTTCCAAAATTTTACACTGTTTAGGGAAAAAATATTTAATATTTAATTACCAATTGCTTAATGCTGGCAGACAATCATCTGACCCATAGGTGGCAGCCATCTCAAGCCAGAGGACGAGAGGACTGTAGCCGCCCGTTTCATGATGACGCAAATGTTGACTAACCACATGGCATGAAATCCCTGCCCCCACGCTGCACAATGGAGACTATTTATAGAGCAGTTAAATTGAAGCCGCCAGGTTCTTGAAAGTGGTAAAACGGGTCAACGCTAGTGCCCTCGGGAATATACGGGGCATGTCAAGAGGTGATCTTTCATTTTTAAATCCTTTATATTAACTTCACTTGCTTGCTTGCTTACTCAAGAAAAACAGAAATGAATAATAAAATGAAACCGATGCCACGCATATAAAAGATTTATAGTGAAAAACTTTGTTTTTACGGGTTAATTTTTTCTCTCTCTCACCTAAGCCCTCTTTGAATTTCACCCCCACCCTCTCGCCCGTTACGGCCTCCCCTCCCTCCCCCCCTCTCGGATCTATATAATGCCTCGCCACAACGGAATACTTGTCTCTCTCACCTGAAGACGATTGCCTGTTGTTGCGATCGAAACGTCGTGATCTATTATTAATTTTCCTACCTACGTGACTTTACCGAAATAACCAAATAGTATGATTTACTGCAGTCGCGAGAGCTTCAAATCAAGATTTAACCCCTTATTGGCAACCCATTATTTTTTACATCACAGTTGCTGAGCATAAGGTCCCAATAATACCCGAGTGGCTGGCAACAGGCAACACGACCGGCAGTCCACAGCAAAGGTTTTTGTTATTTTGTTGGGTTAGATCGCGTTCAGTATAAATGTGTCGTTAACCCGGGCGAAACGTCAAATTGTAAACGTTTCGGGTTTGACTCTCCAGCACACCAGGTGTGTCGCTGAACTAGTAACTAATTGGCGCGTTTTGTTCACGCGACAAACCTTACTAATTGGCTGTGTCGAGTGGTGGCGGGGTTAACGACGCATTGATATTTTACTCGATCTAACCGGAAAAAAAAACCACTCTACTATAGATAATATTGGTCACGAAAGCCGTCCCCTGCTACATGTTAAACTACTGACAGTGAAATAGATTAAGAGTTAACGCATTTCTTGAAATTGAGTTAGGTTGTGAGAACTTCTGAAGCAACACGTTGAGAGTGGCTTCCAAAACCAAGCAGTGCTGGGGAAGAAGCAGTAAGAAGTGAAGTGACCTGCAGTTTGGTGAGTGGGCGAGTTGGTGGGTGAGCAAGTGAGCGAGTGGTGATGAGCGGTGGTGCAGCGGTTAGCAGCGCTGCGCTACAAAACCCAGCGAACCGAGTTAGATTCCCACTTACGGCCAAAACCAGCGACGATTATCTAAACCGGTCGTGGGGCCTTGTCCAAGGTCGACTCAGCCTAAAATGTGTGCCTGGTGTGGTGTGTAATAATAATAATAGTTCAATTTGTAACGCGCGCAAATTTGCAGACGTAATGGCCGCAACTCAGAGGCGCGGAGCCAAGCTCAGAGTCGCTCGAAAGCGTGATTGTAGAGGTGAGTTTTTAAGTGTCTCTTGAAGGAGGCGATTGAGGTGATGCTGCGAATGTGCAGAGGGATTATCGTTCCAGACTGTTGGGGCTGCCACCGAGAAGCGGCGCATTGACACGATGACCATCCTGGATCTTGGTATCAAGAGGAGGTCGTGTAAACATCGCCACTGGGGAGACAAAGGTGGGCGGGCGTGGTTGCAGGCCACCCACCCCCTCGTGTGCCGTGCTTCATAGGTGCTACTCGCTAACAGCACTTGCCCCAACAGTCTGTTGAGGCTACACGGGGAGTCTTTGTCTTTGAGTGTTGGAGCAACCTGCAGTGTGGTTGTTGAACGCGGCATAGATGAGATGAAATAGTCTGGCAACATGGGTAGATGAATCAAAGTTCATGGGTAACATTAACCATGGTAGTAGCTATAAGAGAGTCGCTAGGAGGTGAGTGAGTGAGTGATTGCGGTGAGTGAGTGATTGCGGTGAGTGATTGCGGTGAGTGAGTGGGTGAGTGAGTGAGTGAGAGTGAGTGAGTGAGAGTGAGTGAGTGAGTAAAAGAGTGAGTGAGAGAGAAAGAGTGTGTGAGTGAGTGCGGTGAGTGAGTGAGTTAGTGAGAGAGAGAGTGAGTGAGTGAGAGTGAGTGAGTGAATGTGTGTGAGAGTGTGAGTGAGTGCGGTGAGTGAGTGAGAGAGAGAGTGAATGAGTGAGAGTGAGTGAGTGCGGTGAGTGAGTGCTGGATCAATCAATCTGACTGTTTCCCTAACTCTGAATTATCCGAGGGCCAGTGAGAGTTAGGAGCTGACTTCACCACCGCACATATGACAGCAGTATTCACCACTTGTTTGGGACTTCGAGCTCAATTTCAAGTTGTCGGTCCAACGTCCGATTTACACAAGAGCCTGAAGACGAACGACTACCGACGCATATTCATTCGAGGCAAGTGTTTAATGCATGCTGCACAATGTACTGATGCACGGTTTTTACATGAGTTAGAAAAATGGTCCATTACCTTGACTGACCTATATCCTAAACTATAAACTATTTTTGTTATTCTACCAGGTAAGGCCCACTGAGCTACGTGGCTCTTTTTCAGAAGCGACCTGGCCACAAATGATAGCCCAACGAAGTGGCTCGTCATGCGGACATTTACAGCAGCCGAATGCCCTAACCGCACGGTGATTCTAAATGTGGAGAGAAAAACCGGAGGGCCTGGATAGAAATCCACTCAACCACGCGGAGAACATACAAAAGGGACCTCCTGTGTACCAGGTAAGGTAGTTAACATCTCGCCACCATGGCAGACCACGGCCGACCCCTCGATAGATTGTCGTGGACCAGAGTGCGTCAGGGTCGGCATCGAACCGACGACCTCCTGCATAACCAGGGCAAGTACGTGCCAGCGCAAGTGTTCAATGGACAATTCCTACAAAAAATGTGATATCAATGCAAGTGGTATTTAATCCTAGAGCCCACGTGCTTCCCAGATTCGGGGCTCAATCAAAGCAACCTCGGACAATTCCTACAAAAATGTGATATCAATGCCAGTGGCATTTAATCCTAGAGCCCACGTGCTTCCCAGATTCGTGGCTCAATCAAAGCAACCTCGGACAATTCCTACAAAAAAATGTGATATCAATGCAAGTGGCATTTAATCCTAGAGCCCACGTGCTTCCCAGATTCGAGTATCCCGGCTTCAGTGGCTCAATAAAACATCCTCGGACTGGCTTCGATTTCACCGGGTCTCATCAGCAGTGCAGAGCCCATTGGACCATTGCTGCTGGGCATCCTGATGTCGTGGATTCAGGCCTTCCACCAGCGAGACAGGGCCCAAGCAGGAGCAATTATCATCCAAACCAAACCGCATGAGTCTCTCCCTCCTCGGCTATCGGTATCGGGCTTTGCGCTTCAATGGAGAGGCAAGCACTGATAGTGGACAGCACGGGAATCTGGGAACATTCCTTCATGAATAACAACAACAACAAGAATCACATTCGAGTTCGAAGGATTCACGACCATGTTATTTAAAAGTTAAGCAAAATTGCACGGCAAGAGTTCACTCTATGATTTAGCATGAATTTCGGTCGTTACGATTCGCTACGCAGTCATTACCACGTCCAATACGTGTAATTCTACACCACATTTGACACCGGTGCCGAGTGTGTGAGCAGAGGATTTAAGTCGCACTCGCGGGGTCACAAGCAGCAACGCACGCACACACAAAGGCAAAGATTCCCCCCCCCTCCCCGTGTAGCCTTAACAGACTGTTGGGGCAAGTGCTGTTGGCGAGCAGCACCTATGAAGGCCGGCACGGCACACAAAGAAATGGGTGGCCAGCACCACGCCCGGCCGCCTTTGTCACCCTAGTGGCTATCATTACAAACCGCACCAGGTACTCATTTGAGGCCGAGTCAACCTAGAGGCGAGGCCCAAGACCAGTTCGTGTAATCGTCGCCGGTGTTGGCGGCCGTGAGCGGGAATCAAACTCGGGTCGCCGGGTTCGTTGCGCAGCGTGGCGCTAACCGCCGCACCACCGCACCACCGCTCTCTGCACGCACGCACGCACGCACACAGACCATCGTGGGCGCTGCGGCATTAGCATTTTAATTTCCGTAGAGCTCAGGGAGACAGATTGCTCGATGTGCCCTTTCTGCTCGTGTTTTATAGCCGGCTTTTTTTTGTTCACGCGTCTTTGTTGTTGTTGTTGTTCAGGATTCTGACCCGATGCTCCGATATTATCAGCGAGGGGTGTTACCTATCTCTTCGCGGCTGCATCTCTTAAGAAAGCGAGCGGAGCCCTCTGCAGATGCGCACGCAGGCATGCACACGTATCGTTGTTGTTGTTGCTGTTACCCCGCGCACTTTGCGTGCAGCGTTGGTTGTTATGAATTATGCATCGGAGCGGTGCTACAAATGATAATATTTAAAACAGAGCTCCTTCGTGCGTTGACATAGAAGCATGCAGGACGTCAAAGGTGGACAAAAAACGCACACTGGCTTTGTGAATTCAGAAGCTTTGGAAAGGCATCCTACTCACTGGAGGGACTCTTTTGTATTTCTGTTCACCGAAGGGCAGGCATCGAATACCTGACTACATTTCAGGGCACCGAGGGGGGGGGAGGCAGTCAAAATCATCGATCAAATTAAACGACTCTGACCACGTGCAAGATGCACGGGCGAACGCGCGTGCGCGCGTGTGTTCATCCGTGTCCGTGCACTGTCAGTTTCGCTCCAGCACACGTGTGGGGGATTTTCCTACATCGCCGCTCCATTGACCTCGTCGAGGCCTACCACGTTACCATCAAGGAGCGGGGCCTCTGGGTTTGCGCTTTCAGCGTCCCTCTCAGCCTCCGTTCACGATCTAAAAAAAAGGACCTTTCGCGGCCGGTTCGGGGAAAATGCCCCGCTCACCTTAGAAGGCGACGATGGGAGGCCCTGTTTACCATCTCATATTGACCACCACGTTTTTGAGAACCCATCCATGGCTGCAGCAGTCAAATTTCCATTCGAGAGGCAGATCGATGGCCTGGCAAGGGCCTGTGGATTGCTCCCTCCTGGTCAACCCATGATGTGTACGATCACGCTGTTGGCTACGCACCCCCCCCCGATTAGCACAGCCGGTTTGCGGAAGAAGTTCGACATCTCATCGTCTTCAAATAATTTATACGGCGCCTTATCCAAGGCGCTTCACGCAGAATTAACAAGCCCAGGTAACGATGTGAAGCCTCCCGAGGGTCACGTGGCTTCTGGTGCGGCCACACCCACTCCGAGCCCCTCCCCTCCATTCCGCCCGCTGCGAAAACAGACGCCGCCAACCTTCCCTCCCTCTCCATCTCTCTTTCCCCTCCTGCCTCCTCGTCGTTGTCTTCAAATAATTTTATATAGCGCCTGGAACTAACAACGGCACGACGTGCGGATGCGACGGTGGCGACGAGGCGAGTGAAATAGATGAGAGGTAGAAATGGGGGGGAGGAGGAGGGGAGGGCATGTCTGCGATGAGGCGTTAATTCTGTGAAAGTGAAATTGATTGCAGTAGATGATGATGAACAGAATTGAATGACTAGCGAATGAGTGAGAGCCACGCACTGAGACCATGAAGAGGAAAAAGGTAACAGGTGGCGGTGATGAGGGGGAGCTTAAGGGGTCGTGGGGTGACCCGGGGGTAACAATAATTGCGTTTTGAGTGAGGAGAGGAAGCTAGCGAGAGAAGGTGACTGCTCAATGTGGAGGGGGAAGTTTGTTCCAGTGAAGGGGGGCGAGAGTGTAGAGAGGGGGAAAGCGTGGATTGAGCACAAGGAGGAGAAACAGAGAAAGAGAGAGACAACAAAGATTGAGAACCCAGAGCGCGAGAAGGCGACACGCAGAACGACACAAGCGTGGCAAGATATGGTGGGGCAAGACCACGGATGGATTTGTAGACCGCACAAACGTATGCCGATGACCTGGTAACTGCTGCTCACTCCGACCAAAGATAAAGATACCCCATATAGCCTTAGCAGACTGTAGGGGCAAGTGCTGTTAGCGAGCACCTATGAAGGCCGCAACAATACACGAGAGGGTGGGTGGCCAGCACCACGCCCGACCGCCTTTGTCTCCCCAGTGGCGATGTTTACATACCGCACCAGGTACGCATTTGAGGCTGAGTCGACCTAGGAGAGGCCCAGGATCGGTTCAGATAATCGTCACTGGTGTTGGCCGTGAGCGGGAATCGAACCCGTGTCGCCAGGTTCATAGCGCAGCGTGCTAACCGCTACACTACCGCTCCGACCAGGGAATTGTCCCAGGAGCAAGCTCCTCTGGCAGCTGATGATATGTTGGCTACGTCATGTAGCATGCCCAACTAACTGCCTATCCCAGACATTGTCCGTCTGGCGCTCTCACAGAGAAGTGCACCGCCACAACGTTCAACGACAACGGCCCGTGGAAGTTGACATCACCGAACTATACTCTTAGGTTTGTTCGGTAAAGTCACGTAGGAAAAAAATGTAATTAAAAATTAATAAAAGTTATAATAGAAATAAAATAATAAATCACGACGTTTCGGAGGCAACACAATCTCCGTCATCAGGTGGGACCGTCACAGCTAGATTTACTGTATCACTTGATACAGTATTATTACTTTTATACATTTTTTATTTTATTTTTTACCTACGTGACTTTACCGAAAAAAACCTAAGAGTATGAATCCTTGCAGACACGAAAGCTTCAAATCTAGAATCGCCGAACTACTTCCTGAGATTCTCTTCAAGCGACATGTTCTCCACAGACAACGTCGGTACTTTATCCCCCCCCCCCGCCCATTCGCTCAAGCTCTGCGGCCCTCTGCGTATTAAGGTGTTATCAGCCGGCTAATGAGCATTTCATACGTGCGGGCCGGAAAAACCGGAAGCACTCTACTACCCCATGCAGATGGACACAGTCGGCAATTAGTCCACGTGTTTGCTTGTACCGCCTTCTCCTGGCGAGCTAAGGGACACGGCAGCTGCTCGACGCCCACCCACGAGAAGGGAGTTTCGCAACAACATCGGTGTGTGTGCGCGCGGGTGATCCACCATCCCTCCTTCGCTGCTGCCTCCACAGTGCTGGATCACAGGCAGCCACTTGCAACAGCAGCAGCAGCAACAGCGTGGCTACTACTACCGCCACGCGGTTTATTTCTCTCCAAGATGAAACTCGGCTGCTTTAAAAGACTGTGCTCTGCGCAATGAGGTCACGTGCAGCTCCAAACCTTCCAGCTTTGGCTGCTTCTGGAATAAACAATTCGCCTGCCGTTTGACCGACAAAATGCGCAGCTAAATAATTCAAATGTCTAACGCGCATTGCATCCTATGATCCCAATGCGCAATGAATGAAAGCGGGAAGCAAATACAGAACCGGGGGAAATCGACAAAACTAAAAAATTAACCCGTAAAAACAAAGTTTTTCACTATAAATCCTTTATATGTGTGGCGGCTAGAGTCATCTGGCTTGAGATGGCTGCTACCTATGGGTCAGATGATTGCCTGCCACCATTAAGCAATTGGTAATTATATGTAATTTATTTTTTCCTAAAAAGTGTAAAATTTTGGGAAAAAATTTTCACGAAAATAAATTGTCACGCACAACGAGTTTGTGTGCAAAATGTCAGCTCGATTGGATCACGGGAAGTGGGTTAAAAAACGACCGAAAGATTTGCACGGTCGTAAGCAAGCAAGCGCGCAAGTGAACTTAATATAAAGGATTTAAAAAGGGAAGGCCACTTTAAAGAGATTGGGTTTTAAAAGCAGACTTGAATGTATCTACCGACTTTGACTGCCTGATTTAAAGTGGCAAGGCGTTCCATAGCTTGGGTGCCACGCTAACAAAAGTCCGATCGCCAAAAGAGTGCAACCTGTCGACCTGGGAGTGCTGAGCAGGTGCAGATCAAAATATCTTAAGGACCTTGATGGAATATATAAATGTATTAGTTCCTGCAAGTGATGTTGGGTGAGCCCTTTATAAGCCCTAGAGGTTAAAAGCAGCATCTTATAATCCACTCGGAATTTGACCGGTAGCCAATGAAGAGATAAGAGGACCTGGTGTAATCTGCTCACGGAATGGTGTAGGTGGTGTGAGCACTCCAGCAGCTTCTTTCTGAACAAGCTGGAATCTGCCCATTGCTGCAGTAACCCGTTGCAGTAGTAGAGTCGGGATAACACAAAAGCATGGACCAGTCTCTCCAATTCAGCAGGTGACAGGAAGCCATGCATTATGGTAATATTGCTCAGGTGGAAAAAAAGACATTTAAACCACTTAAGTTTTGGGATTATACACGCACACATATGCATCGAACATTTATTATGATTTACATTTTGTACGGGCGTTGCATCTGTGCATCCCAATGCGCCACCGTGTATGGCAAGCAGGAAATAAAGAGAACCAGCTGGGTAAATGGCCAGAACTCGTGGGGAGTGAAGGCCGGTTTAAAGAGGTGAGTTTTTTTGTTGGGAATAATCATTGTACTTGCCATTGTGCCTGTACTGGTGTCAATTTCCATACTCACACCGCCCTTCATGTGCTTACCCGAATCGTTTGTTCAATAAAAAAATACGTTTTTGATTTAAAAGAGGCGAGTGTTCAAGACAGAACTTAAAACAGCTCTAACGACACCCCGATTTTCTTTGTAGCCACAAAGCGTCGTCCCAGAAGCCCGCACTTGCAAAAGCGCCATCGGCCCAGGAACAGAGCCTTGACCTCAGGAGTCCTCAAGGGAAGAGGGTCCACGGATCTCAGGGCCCTCTCGTTGGAGAGTAAACACGAATCAGTTACTGCAGACCAGAGGTCGCAACCGGGTACCCGATACCCGTACCCTACCTGATACCCGGCTACCCGTACCCAGCCGGGTACGGGTACCCGTTTGCGACCCTGGTGCGGCCGGGTACGGGTACGGGTAGACCGTGAGTCACTGGTGAGTAACTGTTTGTCACTCATTTCCCAACGTCTTGTCTCTTCTCACAATTAAAGTTCCTAGAATCAACCCACCCGCGCCTGCAACATGGCTTCATCCCAGAGGTCGCAATCAGGTACCCGATACCCGTACCCTACCCGTACCCGGCCGGGTACCGGTAGGGTACGGGTACGGCGGTACGGGTACGCGTTTGCGACCCTGGTGCGGCCGGGTACGGGTACGGGTAAAGAATCAAAACCCGTTTGCGACCTCTGCTGCAGACACTGCGGGGTTAACTCACCGAGAGCGCTGTAAGGACCCAACACACTCCGGCGTGGATGCTTGCCGTCAAATCTAGAATTGAAGCTTTCGTGACTGCATAAATTAAACTCAGTTGGTTTATTCGGTAAAGTCAAGTATGTAGAAATAAAATAAAATTTAAATAAATTAAATAAAATAAAAATAAATCACGACGTTTTGAACGCAACACAAACGCTCATCATCAGGTGGAAATGGGGTAAAACACATAGTGAGGGAATACACAGGGGGACACCATGTACATATTTCTAGATTTGAAGCTTTCGTGACTGCAAGGATTCATTCTTAGGTTTTTTCACGTAGGTAAAAATTTTAATTTTAATTAATAAAAGTAAAATTTAATTTTAAAAAAATCACGACGTTTTGGAGACAACACAAGCTTCCGTCTTCAGGTGGAACCGTCACAGCACGATAGCTGTATCAAGTATATTAATTAATTTTAATTTAAAATTTTACCTACGTGACTTTACCGAAAAAACCTAAGAATATGACCACGTAGATAGCACGTAGACAACGGCAAACTGCATGGAGGAAAAATACAGCAGGAAGATGGGAGACGAGAACTCAACAAACCTTAGAAACATAATGTGATGCAAACCAGTCGGCTTACCGTCAGATGGGATGGAAGCCACTGACAAGATGAACTCTCGCGGCATGGAGGGATGGAGCAATGGCGCGCGGTGAAGATGGGGAACACAACAAAAGGGTCATCCCGCTTCGAAAGCGACGACCATCTGAATAGGAGACAAGAGACACAATCACATCTGCTCGGAACATCGCTGTGGGAGAAAGGTACAGGATGAGGTCATCGGGTGAGTTTGGGAAGGGGGAAGGGGGGGCTTCAAATGCGCACGCACGTGCGCGTTGATCGTTCGTCGTTCAATCGAACGCGATCATCCTCTGAAACATTTCACTAAGCCGTGGCGAAAGAGAAAAACAATTAAGCGCGCGTTAACGCTCATGCGGAACAGGGTAACGCATTAAATACCGCGCGTGTCTATTTCACGCACGCGGTGAGTCCTTCCGCACCTTCGATTAGCACGGTTGGCTACGTACGGCGTCCGAAGCAGCGTTCAACGTACGGGCGCACGCATGCATGTGGCAGAGAAAGCACGCGTCGGCAAAAGTGGGATGCCGGGTCACGTCGATAACGAGCGAAAGTGGAAAATGAATCATTTTCACTTAAAACACGTGAATGTATTGGATATATTAAAAACACAAAGCCTCACCCGCGTACTAGTCCTGCACTGACAGTCGAGTCTACCCCATGGACGGACGGTAATTTTACCCGCCAATTTGATCTTTTGCAATGTGATGTAACACTGTCATAAACAGTTGTAAACTTAACACAAATAGAATAATGAATGCAGTAGCAGGAGCATTAGAGCTCAATTTTTAATGACACAGTGATGTGTGTGATTTATGACGGCGATTAGTCAAGAGGAATGCATCCCTAATAGATGCGGGGGAAGGGGAGGGGGGAATTGACATCTGTGTGTTTGCACTGCCCGCATGTAACGAAGCACAGATCAGGGAAGCGTTTAAAATCCCTGTGGAGCATTACCCAAATGTACTTTCGATCAAACTCTTCGGCCCGTATCAGGACAGGAAATCCTGCCCGGTATATTGGGCCGAAACAAATGTGCATAGCGCACGCAAGCATTGCAGAGAGCCCGCAGGGTTTTTAGGCACAGTGTCATCTCTGAAGAAAAACGTTTGCACACGTGAAGAAGAATTCTATAAAAATTATTTCGGGTCACACGGCGCCATCCCAAGTATGTGGGTGTCGTGGTGGCAATGAGATGTTAACTCCCTCGCCTGATATGCAGGAGGTCGTGGGTTCGTTCCCGACTGGCGCCTGCTGAATATTTGGAGTTTGCGTGTATCTCTCTCCCCGTGGTCGCGTGGATTTTTCTCCGGGTCATCAAGTTTTTCCACTCCACATTTAGGATCAACATCACACGTTTAGAGAATTTGGCTGCTATTAATTTCCAAACGACGATCCACTTCGTTGGGCTGTCATTTGTAACCACGTTGCTTCTGAATAAGAGCTATACAGCTCAGTGGGCCTTACCCGGTAAAAAAAATATAGATTTAAAATTAAAAAGTCACTGGGGAAAGGTCACCCGGGGGTCGTTGTCACTGCCACAAGGTCATTAGGTCGGCGTCACGCCCCCCCGGGACGCTGGGCTGGCTGAAAGTAGCTCGCGACTCGAGGCGTGTCGTTGTCCTATGAGAAGCTACGAGAGACCATGAACCTGAACAACCTTGGATGATAATTTGGAATCGACGAGCATAAATGTTTAAATGCCGACGTAGCCGTGATTCTATATATTTTCTTCTAAAATTGCAATTTTAATTATAATGAGAAAAGGAAGCCACTGGAGCTACGCACTTTTAAATCATCGTTTAGATTGCAAACTAATTTCTTTAGAATTACTGTTTTGTGTTTAGTGTGGTGTGCTTCCCTCCGCACCTCCAATTACCAGAGAAAACATCGCTGTTTTTGCAGCTGTAATTTCAGCTAACAACGCTGCTGTAATGGTCATTACAATTGACCTCCGGGTCATTAATGAGCACACGATGCGAAAGTGGAACCTCCGGGCCCTGTCTGTAAAGGTCGGTGGCTGGTTTCAGAGTGCTCCGACGTACGAAGCAATTCCTTCCGGAAAACTGCCAACAACAATTTTATTCACGAATCTGGGCAGAATATATATATTTTTTAATGTCAAACGTCCAACGGTCAATCATCAAGTCTGTAAATGGCGAGAAAACCTCCCATCGTGACAGAATAACAGCTCGGGCTGGAAAAACCCCGAGTTGGAATCGACACGCACGCATGTGTGAAGAACACGTGGCCGATTTGTTAAACCGCCAGCATTTCCTGAAGAAATGCATTGTGGTTTTGTTGTCTTGGATCACCATCAAAAATGAATTTGAGCCCATGTGGCCAACTGACAGCAGGATGTGTAGTAGTGCGGATTTGGGGACTCGCCATGTATGGTTGCCAGCAGCGAGCATTCGTGACTGTAGTGTGCTGATGAGTCCTATTGAGGACGAAACCAGTCCAAAGTTTCCTATCGCTGCTGCTGCTACGGCCAAGTCGGTCACATTTGCTCGAATGAATTTGATGGTGAACTTAGACAAAGAGGACCACAATGCACTTCTTCAGGAACTGCTGATGATATTTTTTGCCTAATGCATAAATGGCCGTTGGAAGCAAATGTCTGCGTTTTGCGTTTAGTTTGTTGCCCTTCCCCCCGCACCTTTGATTAGCGCGTTTGGATACGTACGGTGCGAAATAAGTTAAACATATACACGTACAAATGTCTGACTTGCAAGTCGTCTCCAAAGCGAATGATCCTTCATCAATTGGACCCATGAACTTGAACAGAGCTACTAAAATTGAGTGTCCTTGGAATGTACCTGTATGCAAAACGTGCTAAGAATTTCCCAGCAGGGCAGGGCTAAGTGACATATTTGGGGCTAATAATACCGGATCATGTGATGTGGATAATATCCAAATTCGTGTTCCACACCGATTTAAAAATGCTAATTTTGTATTCTGGATCAGATCGGTTGATGAAATACAAATAAAATTAAATAAATTATATGGAATCTTGTTCATAGCGTGTTCATATATCGTGCAACAACATACATTTGTGAGCTGTTTGTCGTTTTGTTCAGCAATAAAAATCCATAATTTTATGCTTTAAAAACGTTATTTAAAATATTATTTTTAATAGTGTGTATCTTCCATAATACGAGGGTTTTAGGGTTAAATAATATAATATTTACGCGATCTAACCCAAAAAAAACTCTATTATGGATGATATTGGTCGCAAAAGCCTCCTACGTGTTTAACTGAGCGTGTTTCTTGTTTGTCTCTTGACTGCGAGTCTTAAATACATTATTGTTATACAAAATATAACAATAGATTTGACCCTTTCTGCCAATACAACAGGTGTTAAGATCTAGACTTAAAGCTTTTGTGACTGCAGGAATTAATATTCTTCTTCACGTAGAACAAAATTTTTACAAAAAACTACGACGTTTCGATCGCAACACAAGCAATCGTCATCACGATCATCACGAGTGCTTGTGTTGCGAACGAAACGTCGTAGTTGTTTGTAAATTGTTTGTTCTACGTGTCTTTACCGAAAGACCCAAAGAATATGTGTTAAGATGTTCAAACACCAAATAGAAACCTTTTGCAAGTAATAAAATCTGCATTAACCACACGTGCTTGTGGCGAACATGCAAACAAACATGCTCTGATAATACTGGTAGGAACCTCCTGGTTACACCAGCCCACAGGGGATTATTGTGTCCGTCCGTCCGTCATGCAGGGAGGGGCTGGGTGGGGAGGGAAGGGCTGGGTGGGAAGGGGAGGGTGGGGAGGGGCTGGGTGGGGAGGGAAGGGCTAAGTGGGAAGGGGAGGGTGGGGAGGGGCTGGGTGGGGAGGGAGGGGCTGGGTGGGAAGGGGAGGGTGGGAAGGGGCTGGGTGGGGTGGGTGGGGAGGGGCTGGGTGGTGAGGGTGGGGAGGGTGGGGCTGGGTGGGGGGTGGGAGGGGTGGGGCTGGGTGGGGAGGGGCTGGTCACCCCGTGGTGCCCTTATAAAGCTCAACGTTTAACCTACTCACGCCGGCTTGTGCCCGCCCTCACAGTCGGCCATATTTGCGGAATACACCACGCCGCCGTTGACCCTGGCCATTGACCGAGCGCACCCAACGTTCCTACCAGCTCCCTCCGCAGGAATGTGTTACATGGCATTGTCTTTAAAACTGATTGGCCTACACCAGAGACAGCCTTCTTTAGGGCCTAGTCTCACCAGTGCTAGACCAGAGAATGCGAAAAAGTGTACAGTAGGCGTTCTCTGGTCTGACACTGGTGAGACTGGGCCATAAAGAAAGCTGTCTCTGGCGTAGGCCAATCAGTAGCAGACGTCTCGGAACGGGAAAGGGTTAAGTTATTCATTACGTTTGTTGAGTTTGTAGGTAAAGGGTTAATCCACGCGAGGAAGCTTCACCGAGTCTGAAGGTACTTTTGGCAATTTCCATCATCAAGCGTTTAGCCTTTTTGGCGAAGATCGGTGCAGCGCACAAGTCCCATGCAGGGTGGGTTTCAGAACCAGCTGATCCAGGTGCCTCCACCCTCGCCAGCCGAGCGTGTTTGGAAATTCCAACAACCCTATGCGTTAAATTTCGATTTAAAGCTTTCGTGACTGCAGGGATTCATCTTCTTAGTTCTTTCGGTAAAGTCACCTGAGGACGGCTGCTTGCGTTGTGGCCGAAACGTCGTGAGAATTATTGTATTATGTTTTATTTGTATTATTTCATTATTTCCATTCTACGTGACTTTACCGAAAGAACTAAGAAGATGAACCCTATGCGTGTGAGCTAGGCACCAACCCTGGGGTCACTGCCAACGCTCCATGTGAAGGAAATTTTTTTTTTTGGAAATCAAATTGTGGCGCTTGCAGTCACGATGAAGTCTTACAATGGGGACCCACAATGGTAAGGGCAAGAATCGATTTGGGAATGGCAATCACGGTCAGGCACTGGCCATCGCAATCGGTTCTACTTTGGTTCCGCAGTTGCGCGCAGAGATAGAGGATTATAGTCGTGAATAAAAATGGTGACCATGGCAACAATTTATATTCCGCACGTTCCACGGTACTAATAAAAAAATAATAAGTGCTCCATGAATAGAATCATGACCCCTGCAGCCTTGTATTGATCCTCACGCTCCACTATGGCAAGGGAATAATCCATTTGTGAATTCAACTATGCCTCCTGCAGCCACTTAAGAGTCTACGCGATTGAAATCTAAACAGAAGAAGAGTCCAAATCTCGGGGAGCACTTACACACCTTTTTCATGTTGCAGGCGCAGACAAAGACAAAGATCCCCCGTGTCGTCTTTAACAGACTGTTGGGGCAATACTTGTTAGCGAGCACCTATTAAGGCCGATACAGTGCACAAGGGGATGGCGGTGTGGCAAGAAACCACACCCGGCAACCTTTGTCTCCCCAAAGGCAATGTTTACACATAGCGCCTGGCACTCATTTGAGGCCGAGTCGACCTAGCAGAGGCCCAGGATCGGTTCAGATAACCGTCACCTGGTGTTGGGTGACCGTGAGAGCGGGAGTCGAACTCGGGTGGCCAGGTACGGAGTGGAGCGCGCTAACCGCTACACCGCCGCTCCCCATTTACACACACACACACTCAAGTGCACACACTGCATACAAATTCATTGGTCGCCCATCTACTCCAAAAACACATTTAACACATGCTGTGTATGAAAAAAAACAACTCAACACATTGTCTCATTAGCATGGCATAGCCCCTTAAGCCAGTGCTGAAGCAGCCCAATATTGCGGGCAGAAGCCATCAATCAGCACCACGTGACCCAAGGAGATTCTGTTGTAGCCGTGGTTGGGCGCGCTGCAATCTTGGACCCGGTGAAGTGAGTTCGATTCCCAGGCAGGGCTAGCAACAGTGGGCGAGTGATATTTTAACCCGCGGGGCGGGGGTTGGCAAACGAAATAACACGAGGAGCCACAATATACTCGTTGGTTTTTTTCGGTAGCGTCACGTACGTAGAAATAAAATAAAATTTGAATAAATAAAATTCAATTCAATTAAAATAAATCACAGGGAAAGATGTGTGTCTTCTCTGTATATGTACCTCTTGTCTGTTCACGAGTCCTTGTTCTCTGTTTTACGTTGGTAGGTTCAGCCCAGATGATGAACACAAATAATTTAGCAGTCTTTTGAAATACGTGGTCAACCAGGTTAGTGTCTAACTGTGTTTGTTGGCCGACTGGTTTGCATCGCATTATGTTTCTAAGGTTTGTTGAGTTCTCGTCTCCCATCTTCTTGCTGTATTTGCTCCATGCAGTTTGCCGTTCTCTATGTGCTATGCACGCGGTGTCCCCCTGTGTGTTCCCTCGCTATGTGTTTTACCACATTTCCAGCTGAGGATGAGCGCATGTGTTGCGTTCGAAACGTCGTGATTTATTTTAATTTAATTGATTAAAATGTTATTTAATTCCTACATACGTGACTTTACCGAAAAGACCAATGAGTATAATTTATGCAGTCACGAAAGCTTCAATTCTAGATTGATTAGGAGCCACATTTTTTTTTTATTCGGCAACAAGAACAACAACAACAAAAACCTCAATAATTTCAAGGGCTGCACAACGCAGCAATGTGAATACGAGAGACGGTGGCCCGTTAACAATTGACGTCACGAAGCTGGTTCGGAGCCGCCGGGTTGCCCGACCCCTCATTCTTAACCCCATCCCGGGCACCCTCCTTCGCCAAACCCCGCATTGACCGGCGCGGTGAAGCGACCGGTCAAACAAACCTCGCGACCTCCGAAGCGGCGCTGGGGTTGACCTTCAACCCGGCCGCAGGGATAAAAAAAGCGTCGCGCGGCAATTTAACCCGCTCTGAAAAATGAAAGCAGCGACGTCGTTTCGCACAAAAAAAACCCTGGGACCGTCCAATCAACGGAGCGAACCGGGGGCGTGATGACACGCAGACACTGCTCCCACCTCAACACCGCCGTGCGTGTGACCCCGCCTCACCCCATCAGATTGGTGGTTATTTTCACGCGTTTACATCGTGGTCTCCTTGCAAAGGCGTAGCGGTTTCCGAGTCGTAATTAGTTTACACATCCAGCCAGGGAGATTACATCCAGCCGAGCTCTCTCTCTCTCCACGTGAGAGATGGGCTTTTTCGATTTAAAGCTTTCGTGACTGCAGGGATTCATCTTCTTGGTTCTTTCGGGAAAGTCACGTAGAAGGGAGATAATCAAATAATAAAAATAAAACAAAATAAAAATAATTCTCACGACGTTTCGGCCACAACGCAAGCAGCCGTCCTCAGGTGAAGACCAGGTCTGTCAGACGCTGTCTCCCCGACAGACCTGGTCTTCACCTGAGGACGGCTGCTTGCGTTGGGGCCAAAACGTCGTGAGAATTATTTTTATTTTGTTTTATTTTTATTATTTTATTACTTCCCTTCTACGTGACTTTACCGAAAGAACCGAGAAGATGGGCTTTTGTTAACATGCCCGACAACGCCGGATGCAACATCCAGCAGAAATGTCGTACAAAAAACAAATGTTGTCTAAATTTCGCTTGCGTTTCAAAACGTTCCTCCGGTTTTGCGAGGGAAAACATATCGATTTGGGCGCGTTTGCCCGCGATGTGACAAATTGATTGAGCACGGTTAACGACGTACGGTGCTAAAGACGTTCAGCGTACATTGATTTTATTGGATCTGTTCGGTGGTGAAGGGTTATTGTAAAAAAACAAAAACTTACATTAAAATCTTGATAATATAATTAAAAAGAAAGTAATAATTAATAAATAAATAATACATCGGGGCGTGAAAGCCCAAGTACAGAGGTTATACCTCGATTTACAAAAGGGATACTACGGTTCTTAAAAAATAAATGGGCGTCAAATAAAATTTCGTAAATCGGAACGGCTTTCCCCGAATTGATTTCATAATAATAAACATGAGGGATGCGTTTCGGAGAGTCATTCGAACTCCACTCCTAACCTAAGGGTAAAATAAAGCACATAAATCATTTAAACGATTGAATAATAGATAGTTTGAAAGTAAAATAACTTAACCTTTTTTTAGGGAACTCACCGAAAGGTCTGTTGGATGTTGGAATGAATGGCGAGGTGACGTGGAGGCGTTGCTGTGGAACTGTCGGCAGTGGCGTAGTAACTACATTATCAGTGGCGTAGAAACTACATTATCTGTGGTGTAGTAACTGCATTATCAGTGTCGTAGTAACTGCATTATCAGTGTCGTAGTAACTGCATCATCAGTGGCGTAGTAACTGCATCAACAGTGGCGTAGTGACTACATGATCAGTGTCGTAGTGACTAAATTATCAGTGGTGTAGTAACTACATTATTAGTGTCGTAATAACTACATTATCAGTGGCGTAGTAACTGCATCAACAGTGGCGTAGTGACTACATTATCAGTGGTGTAGTAACTACATTATCAGTGGTGTAGTAACTAGATTATCAGTGGCGTAGTGACTACATCATCAGTGGTGTAGTGACTACATCATCAGTGGCGTAGTGACTACATCATCAGTGGTGTAGTGACTACATCATCAGTGGCGTAGTGACTAAATCATCAGTGGCGTAGTGACTACATTATCAGTGGTGTAGTAACTACATTATCAGTGGTGTAGTAACTAGATTATCAGTGGCGTAGTGACTACATCATCAGTGGTGTAGTGACTACATCATCAGTGGCGTAGTGACTACATCATCAGTGGTGTAGTGACTACATCATCAGTGGCGTAGTGACTAAATCATCAGTGGCGTAGTGACTACATCATCAGTGGTGTAGTGACTACATCATCAGTGGCGTAGTGACTAAATCATCAGTGGCGTAGTGACTACATCATCAGTGGTGTAGTGACTACATCATCAGTGGCGTAGTGACTAAATCATCAGTGGTGTAGTAACTACATTATCAGTGGTGTAGTCACTACATCATCAGTGGCGTAGTAACTACATTATCAGTGGGGTAGTAACTACATTATTAGTGGTGTAGTAACTACATTATCAGTGGTGTAGTAACTACATTATCAGTGGGGTAGTAACGACATTTTCAGTGGTGTAGTAACTACATTATCACTGGCGTAGTAACGACATTATCAGCGGTGTAGTGACTACCTTATCAGTGGCGTAGTAAATACATCATCAGTGGCGTTATACGTACATTATCAGTGGCGTAGTAACTACATTATCAGTGGCGGAGTAACTCAATTATCAGTGGCGTAGTGACTACATTGTCAGTGGTGTAGTGACTACATTATCAGTGTAGTAACTACATTATCAGTATCGTAGTAACTACATTATCAGTGGCGTAGTAACTACATTATCAGTGACATAGTAACTACGTTATCAGTGGGGTAGTAACGACATTTTCAGTGGTGTAGTAACTACCTTATTAGTGGTGTAGTGACTACATCATCAGTGGCGTAGTACGTACATTATCAGTGGCGTAGTAACGACATTATCAGTGGCGTAGTGACTACATTATCAGTGGCGTAGTGACTACATTATCAGTGGCGTAGTGACTACATTATCAGTGGTGTAGTAACTACATTATCAGTGGTGTAGTAACTACATTATCAGTGGTGTAGTGACTACATTATCAGTGGTGTAGTAACTACATTATCAGTGGTGTAGTAACTACATTATCAGTGGTGTAGTAACTACATTATCAGTGGTGTAGTAACTACATTATCAGTGACGTAGTAACTACATTATCAGTGGCGTAGTGACTACATTATCAGTGGCGTAGTGACTACATCATCAGTGGCGTAGTAACTACATTATCAGTGGTGTAGTAACTACATCATCAGTGGCGTAGTAACTACATTATCAGTGGCATAGTAACGACATCATCAGTGGCGTAGTAACTACATTATCAGTGGTGTAGTAACTACATTATCAGTGGCATAGTAACGACATCATCAGTGGCGTAGTAACGACATTATCAGTGGCGTAGTGACTACATTATCAGTGGCGTAGCAATTACATTATCAGCTCAGGGGGTGCAAAAATCGGTCAGGTGTGGCCCCCCAATACTGTTGAAAACAAATCTCACGGTGGTTGTCTAGGGGGGGGGGCCCAACTCGTAGCTTTGTCCACTAGGAGGGAGGGGGGGAGAAGGCACCCCCTGCCTGCCCCACGCTCGTTACTCTATTGACTGCAGGGACACGGTGACGCTGCGGCTGATGGATAACGACCCATCCTCCTGGGTGGCTTCTCGTTTGACGATATCACGAGGCACGCGCGCACGGCCGTGAGTCAAATTTCGCCGTAATGCAGAAATCCGCTTTCGTTAACCGACGCGTGTCCGCGATTCGTCGATTCGCGTCGACGCGAAATTTCGTGAAACCGAAAAAATATATATGTAACGCTGCGGCCAACGCTTGTGCAACGGTTGCAACCGCACACCGACATTGGCCCGTTGGCCTGACATTGCACATTTACTGCGCATATAACTTCCACCTTGTCGTACGTTACGTTTATTTTTGTTTAAATGTTACTGTAATTCTTCTCGACGTCCGGTCAGGGCACGGGGGCCAGAAAAGTTACAACGGCAAACACAAAACAAAAAAAACGACAGGATTGCAAAAATAAAGAAAATGGTCAGCAAGGTCAATAAAAAAAATAACTAACATTATTTTATTAATTACATAAGTCCCATTTATCAAGCTTGGGCAAGGCAGCAAAAGACATCCCAGACCACACCACCAAGACAACAACCGCACAGCAACAGCAGCAAGCAGTTGCCCCGTCAATACGATGGTCGCGTGAACATCGCAATCCTGCCCCCTGCACAGCCAAGGAGACAAACACTGCAGCACGGTCATTCGACAAAACCATCGAAGTGTCCTCACATGGAGGTGGGGGCCCGAACGGACTGGGTGATGCGTTTGGCAGACTCACGTTTGAAGTTCGGCCGTATTCGCGCATCGTAGCCCGAACTCCGACCCATGAGCTTATCAAGGAAGTCGGATGGAGAGACGTTGTTGTTGTTCACATTCTGCTCCTCCGTGTCCCGAGACGGTGACCGGCTGTCACGCGGACCGGGAGAGAGGGACGAGCACAATTGTTAAGACTTTGAGAACATTGTGTTCCTCTGCGAGCTTTTAAACGGGAGAAAATAAAATAAATAAACAACGCACTTACTACATTTTTGTTTAAAGCTTTCGTGACTGCAGGGATTCATAATCTTGGTTCTTTCGGTAAAGTCACGTAGAAGTGAAAAAATGAAATAAAAAATATATAAAACAATACAATTCAGGTGATGATGATTGCTTGTGTTGCAGTCGAAACGTCGTGAGAATTTTTTTTATTGTTCCCCTTCTACGTGACTTTACCAAAAGAACCAATAATATGAACGCACATACTCTTTGGTTCTTTCGGTAAAGTCACGTAGGTGAAAATAAAAATAACTAAATCACGACGTTTCGGAGGCAACACAAGCTTCCGTCATCAGGTGAGACAACCACAGCAAAAAAATTACTGTAGTGGGCAGAGAGAGCTGTATGTGACAAGCGATTATATAGGGTAAGAGCCAGGGAAGAGGGATGCAAATCTAGAAACAACGCACGTATTTTTCAAGAACTTTTTAGCCGGGCGGTGGTGGCTACGCACCTCCGATTAGCACAGTTTGGCTACATACTGTGCGAAAGTCTCCCCCATGCTGCTAGCGAGCACCTGTGAAGGCTGGAAACGGCACACGAGGCACGAGAGGGGTGAGTGTGTGGCCACAGCACCACGTCCAGCCGCCTTTATCTCCCATGTGGCGATGCTTTTACACATCGCACTAGGCCAGGGGTCGGCAACCTACGGCTCCGGAGCCGCATGCGGCTCTTTACGGGCTGCTTCTTAACGATGAGTATGTATGTACAGTATGTACTCAGATGCATTGCGGCTCTTGAAATGCTGAATTTTGTACCGAATTGGAAAGAAATGGCTCTTCTTGTTATTTTGGTTGCCGACCCCTGCACTAGGCACTCAATATTGCTAGTGCACGTGGCCGCCTGTAATCCAGCGATGTTGAGGTGGCAACCGAGGGTTTGGTGGATCACGGCACAGACGTTGCGAAACTCCCTTCTCACGGGGGCGTCGAGGAGGTGTCATACCCCTGGCTCGCCAGGAGAAGGCGGTTACTACAAAAAGTGCGAGCTGATATCATCTGTCCCATCTGTATGGGGATAGTGTGTTGCCCCCTTGCTCTCCTTTCTTTAGGTGCTCTGGTTTCCTCCCACGAGTTTACAATACAACTACAATTCTACAAATGTTACTGGTAGGAACCACCTGGTTCCACCAGCCCACAAGGGATTATTGTGTCCGTCCGTCCGTCCGTCGTGCATCCAAAAATGGGAGGGGTGGGGCTGGATGGAGAGGGGAGGGTGGGGAGGGGCTGGGTGGGCAGGGTGGGGAGGGGAGGGGCTGGGTGGAGAGGGGCTGGGTGGGGAGGGGAGGGAGGGGTTGGGTGGGGAGAAGAGGGAGGGGCTGGGTGGGGGGGCTGGGTGGGGAGGGGGAGGTGTGGGGCTAGTGGGGGTGGGAGGGGTGGGGCTGGGTGGGGGGTGAGAGGGGTGGGGCTGGGTGGGGAGGGGCTGGTCACCCTGTGGTGCCCTTATAAAACTCAACGTTTAACCTACTCACGCCGGCTTGTGCCCTCCCTCACAGTCGGCCATATTTGCGGAATACCCCACGCCGCCGTTGACCCTGGCCATTGACCAAGCAACCCAACGTTCCTACCAGCTCCCTCGCAGGAATGTGTTTTTATGTTACCAGGTAAGGCCCACTTGAGCTATATGGCTCTTTTTCAGAAACGACCTGGCCAAAAATTATCACCTGACTCAGTGGCGTATATCACGTGGAAATTAATATCAGCCAAATACTCGAAACGCATGTTTCTGAATGTGGAGAGCAAAAAAATCGGAAGACCCGGAGAAAAATCCACGTGACCACGTGGAGAGATACATGCAAACTTCAAATATACAGGCAGTCAGGGTCGAGATCGAACCCAAGACCTCGTGAATTTGCTGAAAACCCCTAAATGTATAAGCACTTCAATGTTTGCGGGGATTGCCGACCGTTGAATGATGCAGTTGCTACATGCTAAGATTGTAAATGTTGTGGCTTGGCTCTCCAACACACCATGGTGCTGTACTCGTTACGAATTGTCATGTTTTGTTTACGTGACAAAGCTTACGAATTAGCTGTGTCGGGTGGTGGTGGGTTTAACGACACATTCATATTTACGCAATATAACCCAAAAAAACCTGTATTATGAATGATATTGGTCGCGAAAGCCTTTGTGTTAAACTACATAAAAACTGATTGCTTGTTATTATCACTGTCATAAAAATACTCCTTTTTGAGAAATGACAAGTCTTACATCGCCTGTAACACAGTGACTCTCTCGCCCGACGAACAAACCCCGCATAGGAGCACAGCAGCATCGCTCCTGCGGCCGTCTGGAAAGCTCTTCCTTCTGATATTAGGAAGCCGCTGGAGTTGTGCACTTTCAAATGATCTAGATTGACAAACTCATTTCTTGAGAAATGCTTCGTATTCTAGTTTGTTGTAACTTCCACCGCACCTCTGATTAGCAAGGTTGGCTACATACGGTGCGAATGAAGTTCAACATACATACCAGCAGCTTTTTAAAATTGTAACATCCTCATTGTGAGTTGAGCGATCTAACCACAGTGCATCCTGGCTGGTTAGGATTTGAAAATACATAACGATAATAGATTACAGTCCTTTATCAATCCACTGATCATCCTCGCAGCAGCAGCTTTTGGCTAGCCATAGAACAATGATGGTCACTGCATTGCA
Source organism: Lethenteron reissneri (assembly GCF_015708825.2). Taxonomy (NCBI): domain Eukaryota; kingdom Metazoa; phylum Chordata; class Hyperoartia; order Petromyzontiformes; family Petromyzontidae; genus Lethenteron; species Lethenteron reissneri. The sequence goes on from NC_083837.1 coordinate 4,678,522, forward strand.
GCTCTTTCAGAGCGCTGTTGTGGCCGTCTGGAATGCTCTTCCTCTCGACATTAGGAAGTGCACTGGAGCTATGCACTTTTAAATCTAGATTTTAAAACTAATTTCTTTAGCGCTGCGTTTTGTGTGTTGTCCTTCCCCCCTCCCCCGCACCTCCGATGAGCATCGGTGGCTAAGTACGGTGCGAAAGAAGTTCACACGCACATACATACGTACATACGTGCCATCGCCCCACACGCCCGGGAGACGTCTCGCAGTGAGAGAAGGTGACGATGGCGAGCGATCAAAAAGGAAAATGTTTGCAAGCGGCGACCAAAGCGCGACCTTGCGCCGGTTTGAAATCAAACGCAGGGTGGTGTCTTCTGTTGCACGCACACGACACTCAAGCGACTAGTGCGTCGGCAGAACAAAGCGTGCGGGCCGATGCCTCAATTCCATTCATCATCGCAGCACGTTTTGTGCTTATACCCCATTAGCTAAGAAACGCAGCTTTTATCATAGCTTAAATCTGTACCACAATTGGAAGCGTACCATGTATTTTGTGCTTTCAAATGCACGCAGCCATGCCGATGCTGACACTGACACATACTCGTGTTCAAAGTACTACACGTTTCCAAACTCAACAGACGGGGATATTTGGCAGCCTCCGGCTGGAGTTGTTTCAGTTGGGGCCAACGTTGGGCCAACGTTAGCATGTGGTTGGAACTCTGACTCACGTTGACCCCAACGGACCGCGTGTATTGGGGGACATTTCAGCTGCAGCTGTTCAACACGGTAACAGCGTGGCCTTCACGAGGGCATCATTCTTGAACTCCTATTCTATACACAGGCACTGCCTATAGAGGCATCAGTAGCCAATCACAGTGAGCTCTCACACTGCCTATAGTGGCATCAGTAGCCAATCACAGTGAACTCTCACACTGCCTATAGTGGCATCAGTAGCCAATCACAGTGATGTCTCACACTGCCTATAGAGGCATCAGTAGCCAATCACAGTGAGCTCTCACACTGCCTATAGAGGCATCAGTAGCCAATCACAGTGAGCTCTCACACTGCCTATAGAGGCATCAGTAGCCAATCACAGTGAGCTCTCACACTGCCTATAGAGGAGGCACCAGTAGCCAATCACAGTGATCTCTCACACTGCCTATAGAGGCATCAGTAGCCAATCACAGTGAGCTCTCACACTGCCTATAGAGGCATCAGTAGCCAATCGCAGTGAGCTCTCACACTGCCTATAGTGGCATCAGTAGCCAATCACAGTGAGCTCTCACACTGCCTATAGTGGCATCAGTAGCCAATCACAGTGATGTCTCACACTGCCTATAGTGGCATCAGTAGCCAATCACAGTGATGTCTCACACTGCCTATAGAGGCATCAGTAGCCAATCACAGTGATGTCTCACACTGCCTATAGAGGCATCAGTAGCCAATCACAGTGATGTCTCACACTGCCGATAGAGGTGCCAGTAGCGAATCACAGCGATCTCTTACACTGCCGATAGAGGCATCAGTAGCCAATCACAGTGCTCTCTCACACTGCCTATAGAGGCATCAGTAGCCAATCACAGTGAGCTCTCACACTGCCTATAGAGGCATCAGTAGCCAATCGCAGTGAGCTCTCACACTGCCTATAGTGGCATCAGTAGCCAATCACAGTGAGCTCTCACACTGCCTATAGTGGCATCAGTAGCCAATCACAGTGATGTCTCACACTGCCTATAGTGGCATCAGTAGCCAATCACAGTGATGTCTCACACTGCCTATAGAGGCATCAGTAGCCAATCACAGTGATGTCTCACACTGCCTATAGAGGCATCAGTAGCCAATCACAGTGATGTCTCACACTGCCGATAGAGGTGCCAGTAGCGAATCACAGCGATCTCTTACACTGCCGATAGAGGCACGAGTAGCCAAACACAATAACAAATGCGTGCATTGCCAGATAAAATGTGTACAATTTTAATTTATTTGCAACATTTTAAATGTGCAAATACGCAACACATTCGTCAACAACACTGTGGCCTTGAAAGGAAACGTATGTACAGTCGTAGGAAACGTGTCGGGTAATGGCCAAAGCTAATGTATGTGTTGTTGCCTGGAACATCACCTATTGTTTATTTTCTTTTGAAGGCTACCGTGTTATTGATGAACGTGTTGAGTTTTGTTGTTGTTATTGTTTGTGCACCACTGCCAACGCAGCAGCATCACCTTAATAATTGGTTTAATGTAAATCAATGTGCGATTATAAATTACTCTTTTCTTTTTAGTCTTTTTCATCACGGAACGCTTCACAAACGTTCGTGCCATTCTTGTGCAAGGGAGCCATGCTAATCTTCTGATTATAAATTACTCTTGATAGGAAAATTTAAATATAGCTAGACAACAACAAGCGCGTGTGTGCATAAATACCCTTACATATTTCACACTGCTAATCGGAATGCGACCTGGATCTTCATCTGGTCACATGCCAAAGCTTGTATGGTCAGTCCAAAATTACCTGGGTCGGTCCCATTTATCCGATCCAACGTCTGGACAGCAATCCCAATTCTAAACCTTCCCCGTCCGCGTGCCCCTCCTCGACCGCTCGTACCCTGTTGTTACATTTGGCAGTCGACACAAACGCAAACGCACGAGGCAGCGAAGCTACGTCCCAACAGATAGCATGCGGAGGCGTCTGCAACGCGGCTGACAGAGCGTCTCTTCGCGTTGTCACATCGCTGTGGGTGGGTTTTGACATTTCATCATGAAGACAGGCTGAATTATTCGAGAAGAAATGGAAGCTGCTATTTCATTTTTTTACTGCTATTATTAGTATTGTTTTACCAACAAACAAATGCAATCCGATTGAGTACAATAGAACCCCTCTTAACGACCACCCCTGTTAAGAACTAATTACTTAACGATGGGTCTCGATCGCGCCCAGTGTGTAGTGTATAGTGTAGTGTATAGTAGTGGTGTACAGTAGTGTATAGTGTATAGTAGTGCATAGTGTATTGTAGTATAGTGTATAGCAGAGGTGTGGACTCGAGTCATGTGACTTGGACTCGAGTCAGACTCGAGTCATGAATTTGATGACTTCAGACTCGACTTGGACTTGCATAACAATGACTTTGTCCCACCTCTGAGGTGTGGACTCGAGTCATGTGACTTGGACTCGAGTCAGACTCGAGTCATGAATTTGATGACTTCAGACTCGACTTGGACTTGCATAACAATGACTTTGTCCCACCTCTGGTGTATAGTAGTGTAGTGTGTATAGTAGTGTATAGTAGTGTAGTGTATAGTAGTGTAGTGTATAGTAGTGTAGTGTATAGTAGTATATAGTAGTCTAGTGTATAGTAGTGTAGTGTATAGTGTAGTGTATAGTAGTGTATAGTAGTGTATAGTGTATAGTAGTGTAGTGTATAGTAGTGTAGTGTGTACAGTAGTGTATGGTAGTGTAGTGTATAGTAGTGTAGTGTATAGTAGTGTAGTATATAGTAGTGTAGTGTATAGTAGTATATAGTAGTGTAGTGTATAGTAGTGTAGTGTATTGTAGTGTTGTGTATAGTAGTGTCGTGTATGGTAGTATAGTCGTGTATAGTATTGTCATGTATAGTAGTGTAGTATATAGTAGTGTATAGTAGTGTAGTGCCTCCATAGAGCCCAATGTGTTCGCTTACCAACCATTCCCCTGTTAACAACAGGGTTTTGTAGGTACAGTAAATATGAATTAATGCATTGATTAACCATATTTTTTCATAGTATGTGTTTATAATGTTATTAGTAACTTTATGTATTAATACCCATTGTTTAAATATTATAAAGTACGTTTTGTGGGTGACAAACGGTAACTTTCGATGCTATGGGAACGAATTAAGCCTGTAACGTTAATTTCTATACTCGCTTAACGAGCAAATCACTTAACGGTTTCGTGGAACCAATTATCGTTGAGAGAGGGTTATACTCTAATCAGGGTCGCCGATCTGTGTGGGAAGGAATGGGTTCAGAATCAGAATCTTTATCTAGACATGGGAAAATCTGATGAGCTATTAAACTCTTTTTCACAGATGTCCAGCCGGGTCACGGGGTCAGAACGTTACACCAACAAACAATACAAAAGCACGATAACAGTGCAACGTGCAGGAAAGCGATGCAGGTCACTAAATATAAATACATAAAAGACATCAGTACAAATTGAACGAGTACATCAATACCTGCCAAAATAAAAACATTCCGAGGCCACACCAAAGCAACAACAAAAAGTCCCTCAATAAAATTGCACGTCAAAATTGACACCCCACACGCACTGTGTACACATCCCACGCACATTGTTCACACGTATGTCTGTATGGTGAACTTCTTTCGTACCGTACGTAGGGAGGTGCGAGGCAAGGACAACAGACCAAATCCAAAAAGCAGTTCTAAAGAAATTAGTTTTCAATCTAGATTATTTAAAAGTGCGTAGCTCCAGTGGCTTCTTAATGTCGGAAGAGCGTTCCAGACGGCCGCAGAAGCGCATCTGAAAGAGCGCGATGCGGTGACCGCCGTCTTTGTCCGATGGCTGAGCCAAAAGCTTCTGCGAGGATAACCGGAGTTCGTGTGACGATGGTTTATAGAATACTGCAGAGCTAGAGCAAATCTTGGATTGTCTCTGGTTCCCCATTACGAGTCCGAGTCGTTTTTTCTCTACGACTTCGAATCAATACTATGCCGCACATTACAAGTAAACAGTTTACGTCCACATTACAATGTCGTGCCCAAACCCATGTGATTTGGTGCATAGTCAACACGATGTCTCTGATTTGTGCTCGTCCCCTGATCCACGTACTCCTCTTCCTTCTCAGTGGGACGCCAAAAATACCGCACAAATATAAAACCTGCTGGCTGGCAGACACCTGTATACCGTATTTGTCTTCTTGACAATTATATTACAGTAGAATTATGGGAAGGGGGGGGGGGAACCTGCCAAAAAAATTCTAATGAGAAAAAAGCATTTCCCATTTGACAGTCGGCGATTCGCTACAGTTTGTCCCACCGGGTTTGTCCGCGAGCCAGAGGCATCGAACATGAGCAGCGACGTGATGTGTCACTTCTCCTGACTTGTTTCCCCACGTGTGAGTGCCTGGAAGCAGGCAAGGCAGGGCAGGGCATCATCGGGGCGTGAAATGAAAACGCAGATGCCAATGATCGACCCGTCAACATTGCGAGCCATAACCTCTGACGGCACTCCCCGGTAAGACCCGCAATAGCAGCACGGCGCTATGTGCTAGACCTGGCCACCACAAATGATAGCCCAGCGAGAAGCGGCTTATCACGTGGACATTTAGAGCAGCCAAACACTGATGTTGCTTGTAAATGTGGAGGGAAAAACCGGAGGACACGGCGAAAAATCCACGCGACCACGGTGGGAGAGAGAGAGAGAAACACGCAAACTCCAAATATACAGCAGGCTTCAGGGTCAAGATCAAACCCACGACCTCCTGCATACCAGGCGAGGTATTTAACATCTCGCCACTGTGGCACCTGGTGAGTCATTATTGGTGGGTCACAGGGAGTTTTCAGCACTTTCCTTTGCACGAATACGTCCGTGCGCACCTTCCCCGCATGCGTCAGATTACGGCGTGATGACATTTTTTTGTCATGATGATATATTTGGAGTCTGCGTGTCTCTCTCTCTCTCATCATCATCACGGTGGCTAGGAGATGTTAACTACCTCGCCTTGTAAGCAGGAGGTCGTGCGTTCGATCCCGACCCTGACGCCTGCTGTATATTTGGAGTTTGCGTGTCTCTCTCTCTCATCATCATCACGGTGGCTAGGAGATGTTAACTACCTCGCCTTGTAAGCAGGAGGTCGTGCGTTCGATCCCGACCCTGACGCCTGCTGTATATTTGGAGTTTGCGTGTCCCCTCTCTCTCTCTATCCATGGTGAGACGTTAACTACCTCGCCTTGTAAGCAGGAGGCCGTGGGTTCAATCCCGACCCTGACGCCTGCTGCTGTATATTTGGAGTTTGCGTCTCTCTCTCTCTCTCTCTCCGTGGTCAGGTGGATTTTCCTCCAGGTCCTCCGGTCTGTCCCTCCAGATTTTTGAATCAACACGTTTCGAGTTTTTTTGCCTGCCATAAATTTCCACGCGATGATGAATAAGCCACTCGGTCGAGCAATCATTTGTGATGGCCAGGTCACTTCTGAAAAAAGCTGCGTAGCTCAGTGGGCCTTACCTGGTAAAATGAAAAAAAGTTTAGTTTAGTTTTCTACGCCGCCGCGTAACCAGGATGCCCCATTCGCTCGCCTCGGTCTACAACGTAATAAAACACCACGGCTTTAACTGCCGTGACAACAAAAACACACGCGCACGGACAATATGCAATGCAGAGTAGGTATTAAACAGTGTGCTTTTGAACACGTATGCTTTCGCGACCAATATTATCCATAAGAGGTTTGATGGGTTAGATCGCGTAAATATAAATGTGTTGTTTTGCTTACGTGACAAACCTTACTGATTGGCCGTGTGGTGTGGCGGCGGGTTTAACGACACATTTATATTTACGTGATCTAACCCCCCCCCCCAAAAAAAAACCTATCATGCAGTGTGCTTTTTGTCATTCTCGGTTTCAGCAGACATGATCACCACAGCAATCCGTACCATCTCGCTCAAACCACCAAGGACAGCCGCCGTCATCTCTACCAGCGGGCGGGCATCACTGGAGGGATTGCCGCATTCTCAGGGACAATCTCCAGCCTCCCGCGTCTCCCTCCAACCCACTCGTCACCTCTGCTCGGTGCATTCTCCAAAGCAAAGCCCCCCCCCTGGCCCAATCAGCCATAAACCCCTGGCTTTCTCTCTCTCTCTCGCTCACTCCCTCCTTCCCTCCCTCTCCCCTTTTTCAGATTAGAGGAAACAGGAAGATGCTCGGTGTAGTCGGCACTTTGCTTCAATCATCTTTTTTTTTTTGGTTTTTTAATGATTTGCTTTGTGTAACCCACCCCCCCCCCCCTTTTTAAATGAATGATTTCACAATATATTTCTCACACTGCTCTCCTTACCCCTTCCCTCTCTCTCTACCCCCTCTCTCTACCCCCCCTCTCACCCTGCCTCCTCACTTCCAACGCAGCCTCCCCAGAACGTCACCCCCTGCACCCGATGTCATCCCAGTCCACTACGCTGCCCTCGGCCGCATCGCAAGCCGCCGCCCGCTGCTCCTTTCGCCCGCGCGGTCGTCTTTTCCGCTACACGTCCCAACAAACCCTCCTGCCCGCCAGCACCCATCAAGAGGGCGACACACTCGTCGGAACGTGAGGCTGCCCCGGATTAAAACACTGATCCTGCGCGTGAAGAAAACGCACGGGCGAGTTCGAGAACGCGTCCAAAATCCCCGAAGTCGGGTGGCACACTCTGCCGCGCGGTTGCTTCTCCGGGGCCGTCCATAAATGACGTCACGCGATTTTGGAAGATTTTTGACCCCCTACCCTCGTCACACGGCGTCACAAAAAGTCGGACCCCCCCCCCTCAAATATGACGTCACAAAACTCTGCCCCCCCCACCCAAAACCATATTTCCATTTTGAAAATAAAACATGCTTCAAATCGCTTTAAACTATTGTCATTGTAGTGCGTATTTAATGTGGCGCTGCACTCTGATGTTGTAGGAGAAAACATTTATTTAAAAAGTCTATTTAATGAAGTAGAAAAGTGTCTATATTTATGTAAAGTTGCGCATTTTGATGTGACGTCACATTTCTCAAACCCCCTCCTCGTCATACATCGTCAAAAATGTCTGACACCCCCCCCCCCCCTAGGTACGTGACGTCATTTATGGACGGCCTCTTTGGCCTCTGTCATGTTTAGGAATCAAGAAGCCATTACACGTTTCGAAAGAGCAGAACCACTGCACCAAATTCACCGAGGGGGAAAAAAAAATCTGTTAACGCTGAAACGAAAAGTGAAAATACAACAATCTCGTGGTTATAATTTCGTGAAAAGAAACTTCAGCCACGTACTAGTTCCTCTCATCTCTGTTACTAAACAATGAGATTACCCAGCAATCATGGACCGTTAGGACCAACGTTGCAGGACAATGTTGTTACATAGTTTCCATCCACGTGCCAACATTTGCCCAACGTTATTGGACGTTTACTGGGCAATCAGCGGTAGCATTAAAACGAGTGTCCCAGGAACAAAATATTTCAAATATGAAATAGGTTTGCGGAGAAATTATAGCAAAAAATAGTGCCTGTAATTAGCCGGAGTGCCCGTATGAACATCTCGCAGACCAATTAATTTAATTCAGCTTGTCATTATTTAAATAAGTTGCTCAGCAGTGCCAGCGGAAGTGTAGTGCTAAGTGGGATGCTGCTACGAACCGGGCCAACCGAGTTTGATTCCCGCTCACAGGCCACCGATATCAATGACAATTATATGAACCGGTCCTGGGCCTCCCCGTAGGTCGACTCGGCCTCAAATTAGTACCTGGTGAAGTGTGTAAACATGGAGACAAAAGAGGCAAAGGAGGCCGGGCGTGGTTGCTAGCGACCCACCACCTCGTGTGCCGTTCCGGCCTTCATAGGTGCTACTCGCTAACAGCACTTGCCCCTGCAGTCTATTAGAGGCTACACGGGGGATCTTTGTTTCAGTGGCGTCAGCCAGACATCTTTATTTGGAACTCTGAAAGAGATTATCCTGGGTGCTTCCTGAGCCAGCTCGCTCCCTTCAACATCACCAGCACTCCGAACAGTAAAGTTTGCAGATTACTGGGTTAATCCGCTTTGAAAACACAAAATAACGGTGCGTGAACCAACAGAGTACGGGAAGCTCGCTGTGTAACTCTATGGGATTATTTGATTTTCTTAAAACAGCCACCTGTAATAAAAATATATTGTACTTTTTGCACCTCTTCTTTTCGGGGGCAACACGTTAATGTTGCCGCCCTGACAATATTTGCAAACGAGTCGTTCCGCCTCGAGGGATTATTCCAGGTGAAGCGTTTGAAAAAATAAAGCGGAGGCGTTGTAGCTTATATTCTTTGGGTCTTTCGGTAAAGTCGCGTAGATAGGTTCAAATAAATTAACAAAAAATAACAAAAAATAACAAACAACTACGTACGACGTTTCGATCGCAACATAAGCTAATGTCTTCAGGAAGACGACCACGTCGTAGTTTTGGGTTATTTTTTGTTATTTTCTTTGAACCTATCTACGTCACTTTACCGAAAGACCCAAGAATATAAAAACAACAGCACATTCTATGGACCGCTTCAGTTCTGCAGAAATTGCTTATTGCTGACATTCAGACAAAAACACAAAAACTACGACGTTTCGATCGCAACACAAGCGTTCGTCATCAGGAAGACGAACCTATCTACGTGACTTTACCGAAAGACCCAAATAATATGAATTCCTGCAGTCGCGAAAGCTTTAAGCGTTGTGGTTTATTTCTTTTTTCGTTTCGGCAGTCGGCAGAGTAGACCCAGCACTCGTATCGCACGCGCTCCGAATTTCCCTCTCGATGACAAATTGTTGGACGTTATCAAATTTTTGTTGTTGTTACAGCAAAGTATAAAAGAATCAACCGATGGGAGGACAATTTCACATCACGTGGCATACAGTGGCTCACAAGCTTTTTTTTTTACTATCAAGTTTTTTTTTATTTCAACAGATAAAGTCGACAGTGAGCTACTGTATAGCTATTTTTCAGAAGCGACCTGGCCACAAGTGATAGCTCAACTACGAAATGTATAGCAGCCAAACACTCTAAACGCGTGATGTTGATTCTGAATGTGGTGGGGAGGACCCGGAGAAAAATCCTTGCGACCACGGGGAGAGAGAGAGAGACACGCAAACTCCAAATACACAGCGGCAGGCATCAGAGTTAGGATCGAACCCACGACCTCCTGTATACCAGGCGAGGTAGTTAACATCTCATAGCCACCGTGGTGGACCACGACCAACCCATCAACTGTTTGTCGTGGATCAGTTTACAAACAAAAATACCAAGATGGTTAAATTAACACGCAGGCTCTCGCCACACAACGTTTCGATTAAAAAATAGGTTTTTGGGTCGGATCACCGTGCGAGCTAACTGTGTGTCGTACACCCTCCTCCACCCCACCACAGCCAATTCATGAAGTCGCCACGTGATGAACAAACGTGCCGATGTCATTACCGGTGTGCCGAAGCAGCGATGCATTGGCGCGTTAAATCGTTCACATCCAACGGTTCGCGCTGGCACGCTTACTGGGTTAGCTGAGTGCCGGTGATCACGGTTCGGCCTACGTACGGTGCGAACGAAGTTCAATGTACGGTCACACTCCCCATGCCCCTATTTACGTCTCCCCCGTTTAACGTCGTTTTCGCAAAAAATACAATGTCACGTTGTTATTGTTATTATGAACACCGCTACACGAGGAGCGTCGCCTCATCTCCCCCACTCACTCACGATGCCTCATCCACCACACACTCACGATGCCTACAACAACAAAATTCAAGAACTACTCAACGATGGCAGATATACAAAAATAAAAAGAGACCCCACCAACAGCCTCGTCATTAAAACCAACAAAATCATTTCTGATTCAACCGCATTATTTGATAAAACCAAACAGTTCTCGTTGAAACCTTCTGCAGCCAGGCCACCAATATTATATGGCTTGCCAAAGATACATAAAGAAGATACACCTCTTCATCCCATTGTCTCTACTATCAACTCCCCCACTTACAAACTGGCTCGTTTTTTGTCTGAAATCCTGCGGCCTTTCACTGGAAAAACCACCTCTGCAGTACTAAATTCTACTGACCTGGTATCGACAATCAAGGGGATTTCCCTGTCCCCAGACGACCTGCTTGTCAGTTTTGATGTGGTTTCCTTATTCACCAAAGTTCCTGTACCTGACACCATCGCAATCATTGAAGACTTGGTTCATCAAGGACTGAATACTGAGGTACCCCCCCTGGTGAGACACTGCTTAACCAATACATACTTCACCTGGAATGGAACTTTCTACAAACAAACTGAGGGCACCCCAATAGGCTCCCCCCTATCTCCGGTTGTAGCCAACATCTTCATGGAGAAATTTGAGACTGACGCCATCCAGACTGCCACTCTACGCCCGACCTTATGGAAGAGGTACGTAGATGACACTTTTGTCATCTGGCCACATGGCCGGCCTGCTCTAGACCAATTCCTCGACCACATCAATTCCATACACCCAGCCATCAGATTCACCATGGAAGTCGAAAATGATGGCAATCTACCCATTTTGGATGTCCTAATTAAAAGGAAACACACACAATCTTAACCAAAGAATGAAACACACACACACAAACACACACACACAAACACACACATACACATACACACACAAACATACACACAAACACACACACACACGAACACACAAACACACACGCACAAACACACACACACAAACACACACACAAACACACAAACACACACACAAACATACACACAAACACACAAACATACACACAAACACAAACACACACACAAACACACACACAAACATACACACAAACACACACACAAACACACACACAAACACACACAACACACACACACACGAAAATACACACAAACACACACACAAACACACACACGAAAATACACACAAACACACACACAAACACACAAACACACAAACACACACGCAAACACGCACACACAAACACGCACACAAACACACACACACAAACACACACACACAAACACACACACACAAACACACACACACAAACACACACACACACAAACACACACACACAAACACATACACACACACAAACACACACACAAACACACACGCGCACACAAACACAAACACGCACACAAAAACACGCGCACACACACACACAAACACACACACAAACACACACACACAAACATACACACAAACACACACACAAACACGCACAGAAACACACAAACACACACACACAAACATACACACAAACACACACAAACACGCACGCAAAAACACACACGAACACACGAACACACGCACACACACACAAACATACACACAACCAGACAAACAAACACACACACAAACACACACACACAAACACACACAGACAAACACACACACACAAACACATACACACACACAAACACACACACAAACACACACGCGCACACAAACACAAACACGCACACAAAAACACGCGCACACACACACACAAACATACACACAAACACACACACACAAACATACACACAAACACACACACAAACACGCACAGAAACACACAAACACCCACACACACAAACATACACACAAACACACACAAACACGCACGCAAAAAACACACACGAACACACGAACACACGCACACACACACAAACATACACACAACCAGACAAACAAACACACACACAAACACACACACACAAACACACACAGACAAACACACACACACAAACACATACACACACACAAACACACACACAAACACACACGCGCACACAAACACAAACACGCACACAAAAACACGCGCACACACACACACAAACATACACACAAACACACACACACAAACATACACACAAACACACACACAAACACGCACAGAAACACACAAACACCCACACACACAAACATACACACAAACACACACAAACACGCACGCAAAAACACACACGAACACACGAACACACGCACTCACACACAAACATACACACAACCAGACAAACAAACACACACACAAACACACACACACAAACACACACACACAAACATACACACACGCACACACACACAAACACGCACACATACACACTAACACACACACAAACACGCACGCAAACACAAACACACACGCAAGCACACACACAAACACACTCACACAAACACACTCACACAAACAAACACACACAAACACACGCAAGCACACACACAAACACACTCACACAAACACACTCACACAAACAAACACACACACACAAACACACACACACAAACATACACACACGCACACACACACAAACACGCACACATACACACTAACACACACACAAACACGCACGCAAACACAAACACACACGCAAGCACACACACAAACACACTCACACAAACAAACACACACAAACACACGCAAGCACACACACAAACACACACGCTACTGTACCGAATTGTTTATTTTTTGCCAGGGGTCAGGACATCATCAGGAGACCCTCATCGGAGCTGACACAGATACAGATATAAAATATGATATATATAAAATATTATATATAAAATATATTATATATAAAATATGCACATTCACTGGAGACGTTGCCGCACGGGCAAGCGCTGCACACAGCTGTAATGGAAGATAAGCACACACAGTGTACACAACCCACACACACAGTGTACACACCACACACACTGTGTACACAACCCACACACACACACTGTGTACACCACACACACACACAGTGTACACACCACACACACAGTGTACACACACCACACACACACAGTGTACACACACACCACACACACAGTGTACACACACACCACACACACAGTGTACACAACCCACACACACACACTGTGTACACCACACACACACACAGTGTACACACCACACACACAGTGTACACACACCACACACACACAGTGTACACACACACCACACACACAGTGTACACACACACCACACACACAGTGTACACAACCCACACACACTGTGTACACCACACACACACACAGTGTACACACCACACACACTGTGTACACAACCCACACACACACAGTGTACACAACCCACACACACACAGTGTACACACACCACACACACACTGTGTACACACACACAGTGTACACACCCCACACACACAGTGTACACACACCACACACACACTGTGTACACACACCACACACACACTGTGGACACCCCACACACACACTGTGTGTACACAACCCACACACACACACAGTGTACACACACCACACACACACTGTGTACACACACACACACAGTGTACACACACCACACACACACGCAGTGTACACACACCACACACACACTGTGTACACACACACAGTGTACACGCCCCACACATAGCATACACACCCCACACACACACAGTGTACACACACACCACACACACAGTGTACACACCACACACACAGTGTACACACACACCACACACACAGTGTACACACCCCACACACACAGTGTACACACACACACTGTGTACACACACCACACACACACTGTGTACACACCACACACACACAGTATACACACAGTGTATACACACAGTGTACACACACTGTGTACACACCACACACACATAGTGTACACACACCACACACTGTGTACACACCCCACACACATAGTGTACACACACCACACACTGTGTACACACCCCACACACACAGTGTACACACACAGTGTACACCCCACACACACTGTGTACACACACCACACACTGTGTACACACCACACACACACTGTGTACACACCCCACACACACACTGTGTACACACACCACACACTGTGTACACACACCACACACTGTTTACACACTCCACACACACAGTGTACACACACCACACACAGTGTACACACACCACACACACAGTGTACACACCCCACACACACAGTGTACACACACACACAGTGTACACACACTGTGTACACACACCACACACTGTGTACACACACCACACACACAGTGTACACACACCACACACACACACAGTGTACACACACCACACACAGTGTACACACCACACACACACAGTGTACACACACCACACACACACAGTGTACACACACCACACACACACACACAGTGTACACACACACACACACAGTGTACACACACCACACACAATCGTGTGGCGTTGATTTCAAGACGATTGGGGGGGGGGGGTGCAAGCTCCGGCAACGGGGGGTTCGACACCACAGCGTCTCATCAGCAGGCCACTTGGCTTTGCTGCAATCAACTCTCAAGATGCAAAACCCCTTGGGGTCTCGACAGTGAACCGGTGCTGCACGAGTGGACCGTTGTTGCTGCACGGTCGCCTGGCATTTGCATTTAAATTCAAAGCATTAAATCCTTATTTTTGGTTCTTTCGGTAAAGTCACGTAGAAGGGAAGTAATAAAATAATGAAAGTACAACAATTAAATTCTCACGACGTTCCGATTTTATTATTATTATTTTATATCCCATCTACGTGACTTTACCGAAAAAAACAAGCATATGAATCACTGCAGTCACGAAAGCTTTAAATCATTAATTCCTTGTAAGCTGAAGCTACCTCTTTTTGTTTTATATATAATACTGTGTTGTCTGTTCATCACTGCACTGCATCGGACATTGGATTCCAGCAGTATCCATGTATTGAAGAGTATTGGAAGCATGTACATTTTTTTGTAACACTAATTACAGGCACTATTTTTTGCTATAATTTCTCCGCAAACCTATTTCATATTTGAAATATTTTGTTCCTGGGACACTCCTTTTAATGCTACCACCGATTTTTTTGTAACACTTTAAAATGGTCACGCTACATCTATATATATTTATTTGGGGAGCCCTCTCTTTGTCGGTATTTAATTCAGTATTTATTCACCCCCCCCGCACACACACAAAATTCACCGGGGGTTAAATTATATTTGGTGCGTTTGAGTCGTCCCATTAGCAGCGGTAAAATGCAAGAGACGCGCGCCCTGAAACCCACGGAGTGCTGGACACTGCCGATCGGTGTGCACTGTGCTAGCAGAGTGCACACACAGTGTGTACACACACACACAGTGTACACACACCACAAATACACACACACAGTGTACACACACACAGTGTACACACACCACACACACACTGTGTACACACACAGTGTACACACACACAGTGTACACACACACTGTGCACACATACACAGTGTACACACACACAGTGGACACACACCACACATACACACAGTGTACACACACCACAAATACACACACACAGTGTACACACACACTGTGTACACGCACACAGGGTACACACACACACAGTGGACACACACTGTGTACACACACACACAGGGTACACACACACACTGTGTACACACACAGGGTACACACACACACACACAGTGGACACACACTGTGCACACACACACAGTGTACACACCATACACACCACACACACACAGTGTACACACACACAGTGTACACACCATACACACCACACACAGTGTACACACACCACACACACACAGTGTACACACACACAGTGTACACACCCCACACACACACAGTGTACACACACAGTGTACACAACCCACACACACACAGTGTACACCACACACACACACAGTGTACACACACAACACACACACAGTGTACACACCCCACACACACAGTGTACATACACACACTGTGTACAGAACCCACACACACACAGTGTGTACACACACCAGACACACACACAGTGTACACCACACACACAGTGTACACACACCACACACACACAGTGTACACACACCACACACACACAGTATACACACACCACACACACTGTGGACACACACACAGTGTACACACACCACACACACTGTGGACACCCCACACACACACAGTGTACACACAAAGTGTACACACCACACACACACAGTGTACACACCCACAAATACACACACTGTGTACACACACACAGGGTACACATACACACAGGGTACACACACACACAGTGGACACACACTGTGTACACACACACAGTGTACACACACTGTGCACACACACAGTGTACACACACACAGTGTACACACCATACACACACAGTGTACACACACACTGTGTACACACACACTGTGTACACACACACAGTGGACACACACCACACACACACACAGTGTACACACACACAGTGCACACACCACACAAACCACACACACAGTGTACACACACACAGTGTACACACACTGTACACACACCACACACAGTGTACACACAGTGTACACACAGTGTACACACCACACACAGTGTACACACACCACACACTGTGTACACACACACAGTGTAACCACACACAGTGTACACACACCACAGTGTACACACACCACACACACACTATGTACACACAACCCACTATGTACACAAACACTGTATACACACGCACACAATGTGCACACACCACAGTGTACACACCACACCAGTGTACACACCACACACAACGTACACACACACAGTGTACACAAACACTGTGTACACACACACTGTGGACACACACACACTCTGTGTACACACACACACTGTGGACACACACACTGTGTACACACACACTCTGTGTACACACACACCACAATGTACACACCACACACACAGTGTACATACCAGACAGTGTACACCCCCCACCCCACTGTTCACGCGTATGGATGTTGAACTTCTTTCGTACCTAAACCCGCCACAGCCAATTAGTACGCTGTGTAAACAAAACGTGCCAATTCGTCGGCTGAGTTCAGCACCACCGGCGTGTTGGAAAGTAAACCCACTGCAACATTTTCCATTCGGGTACAGTGACGTCACACATCGTCACAAATGTCTGACCCCCCCCCCCCCCAGGTGCATGACGTCATTTATGGACGGCCCTAAACCGCTACTACAAAAAGACAAAGATCCCCCGTATTGACTGAACAGATTGTAGGGGCAAGCGCTGTTAGCGAGCCCCTTTGAAGGCCGGCATTGGCACGCGAGGAGGTGGGTGGCCAGCACCACGCCCGGCCGTTATTATCGAGGTGAAGCCTCGATAATAATTTGTCTACATTGGCCTTCAAATGAGTTAGATAGTCTGGCGGTGGACTTATTCGTTTGCTTAAACACGTTAATATTATTAATCCTTGATCGTTTCTGCGTGAATTAAATATCGGCCGTTCTATAGGGGGAGGTGTAAAAAGTCCGCGTGCGTACAGGGAGGGGGGGGGGGTGGTCAAGTTTTGACAGATATTTTCGTACCTACTCAATGGATGGCCCCACATATCCCTGCGCAGCGATGCAGCGGACGATTATTCATCAGCGTTATACAGCCATGCAGCAAGGGACGAACCTCCATCAATCATGGGCTCGCGTATAAACAAACTCTTGAATACATTAGCCACTGCTTTTCCTTATCTGCTCTTTTTGCAGATATTAAGGCGATCAAGTGTGGAATTCATTCGCTCCGGTTATTTCTGAATATAAAACGGAGCTCTCGCGCTATCTTTACGGGACTAAAAGTACAAAATCTGGAACTTCTTGGCTTATGCAAAGAAAATAAAACAAAACGCAACCGCCCTTTATAATTACTTGCCGATCTGTAGTCGGCTCTTGCCTCTGACAGATTTATCCAGATGTCGGTGACCGTAATCTTCATACGGAAACACCTTACACAAGTGTTTGAGCTGCAGTGAACGATTATACCTTCAATTTGCACTCAAGCAGAAAATAAATTATTTTGACCCCAGAATGAATCGAATTTGATGTGCTGAATTAAAGTGGGTGGCTTCCTTACGATACGTTTCATTTTCTTTATGTAGACAGAGATGCACGGAGAAACGTAGACTCCGAGATATAGATCAAGAGATACATGGAAACTCAGAGATACATAGAGATGCATTAAAGACAAGCTACAGTAGTCCGACTGCCAGCATGTAACCCAAACTATGGACCACAGAAGAGACCAATAGAGATGCACAGTAATACATAGACTCATGTAAATACATAGATACCCATGGAGACATAGATCAATGGAGACACATGGAAACTCACATAGATACATGGAGACCCAAAGACAAGCCAGAGTGTGATTGTGGCCATGCAACTCAAACCATGGACCCTACAGTAGACCAATAGAGATGCACAGAGACACATAGACTCATAGAAATATAGAGACCCATAGAGATGTAGATCAACAGAAACACATGGAACCTCACAGAGATACATGGAGACCCATCGCAGACAAGCCAGAGTGTGATTGTGGCCATGCAACTCAAACCATGGACCCTACAGTAGACCAATAGAGATGCACAGAGACACATAGACTCATAGAAATATAGAGACCCATAGAGATGTAGATCAACAGAGACACATGGAACCTCACAGAGATACATGGAGACCCATAGACAAGCCAGAGTGTGATTGTGGCCATGCAACTCAAACCATGGACCCTACAGTAGACCAATAGAGATGCACAGAGACACATAGACTCATAGAAATATAGAGACCCATAGAGATGTAGATCAACAGAAACACATGGAACCTCACAGAGATACATGGAGACCCATCGCAGACAAGCCAGAGTGTGATTGTGGCCATGCAACTCAAACCATGGACCCTACAGTAGACCAATAGAGATGCACAGAGACACATAGACTCATAGAACCCAAAAGCGTGGACAGCCTTGCCGCTTTCGCTACTTTAACGGATGAGAAGGAGGAGCAAAGGGGCAACTCCACGAACCCTCTACTGAAGCCCCACTCGTGGCAAGCATAACTCGACATTGGCGTTTGGAATAGAACAGAATACAGAAAAACGAATTTCGTCACAAGTGGCAGACGAGAGCCGAGCTACCGTGAACAGCTCACGGTGCCAGAGGTGACCTGCAGTGAAACGTCGCGCAAAAATTGTCCGAATGTTGCCGCTTGGTTTTCCGAAAGCGCGCATGAATTTCCCACGTTGACAACTTGATTTGATTGGCTCTGTCGGGGAGGTCGGAGGGGTTATAGTTTTAAGATGACCAACGTCATATAACTTACACAATCTAAAACGCATTGTAAAACAAACAAAAAAAGTCCAATCTTCATTTGATGCTTTCGTGACTGCAGGAATCCATACTCTTCGATTCTTTCGGTAAAGTCACGTAGTTAGAAATAAAATAAAATAAAGTCCAATGTAAATATATTTGAAATGCTACACTTACCAAGGACAGTTATTTTGTGCAATGTTCATCGACTCGCATTGTGGTGTCGGACGGTGGCACCGAAGCAACGAGGAGGGGCTGAATTAATAAGGGGGTGAAGGTTTTAAGATGTCCGCGCTTATTTTTTAAAAAATCGGGCCTCAGAGGAAGATTTGACAACCGCGTAGATGGGAAAAGCGGAATTCGCAGGAAGTGAAAGTGTTTGATCCTCCACCCAAGACACATCATGGCCACGTAGCCGTTTCCTTCCCCGTCCCCAACTCCCCATGGTCACACACCGATCATCAATCCACTCGTCTCGTTTCCATCTTCGTATATTCCACACGTCACCACCGCCGCCACCGCGTTTTCCACAAATCCCATCCACTCGTCTCTTTTCATCTCGCCAAATATCTTGTACCACCGTTAGTTCACTGCACAGCGCACTGGTTAAGGCGCTATATAAATGTATGATATGCATGATATATATATGTAATGCATTTAAAAGCAATATTGATTTGAAGCTTTCGTGACTGCAGGAATCCACGCTATTTGGTTCTTTCGGTAAAGTCACGTGGGTAGAAAATTAATAGATCACGACGTTTCGATCGCAACACAAGCAACCGTCAGCAGTTCTCCTGCTGTGTTTGTTCTCACCTGATGACGGTTGCTTGAGTTGCGATCGAAACGTCGTGATCTATTAACTTTCTACCTACGTGACTTCACCAAACGAACCAAAGAGTATGCATTTACAAGCACTCATTACTGATTGGCAGATGACACCTTAATATATCGAGGACAGCAGAGCTTGGGGGGCGGTCGTGGGGGGGATTTGGTGCCAGCATCACCGCTGAAATGTGGCTCCTCCGAGCACCTCCAAGCCGTTGCCTCTCTTCGCGAGCGAGCGAGCGAATACTATGCGGTGGTGCATCACAAGTTGAAATTATTTTCATGTCACGTGATATAATAAAATAATACAATTTATTTTTCACAAATTGTATCAGAGCCGCGCTATCGGCGAGACCAAGAACCGTTTCAGATCTGTCGCAGAGCAGACCTTTAATGTCATAAATTTTGACTTAAAACTTTCGTGACTGCAGGAATTCATATTATTGGTTCTTTAGGTAAAGTCACGTAGATAGAAAATACAAATAAAATAACAAAAATATTTATTAAAAATAAAAGCAAAAAACCCACGACGTTTCGATCGCAACACAAGCAGTCTTCATCAGGCGGAGAGATTACGACCGCTTGTGTTGCGATCGAAACGTCGTCGGTTTTTTGCTTTTATTATTTTCAATTATTTTTTGTATTTAATTATATTATCTGTTCTTTTTATTTCCTATCTACGTGACTTTACCGAAAGAACCAAGAATATGTCACATCATGGTCCGCAGATGCATATATCACCGAACTACTGTATAGTTCAGTACTTTTGAATTTTCTCCGAGTATAGAAAATTTGGCTGCAATAAATATCCACATGATGATAAGCCAGTTCATTGCGCTATCATTTGTGGCCATGTCGCTTCTTAAAAATAGCTATACAGTATAGCTCGGTGGGCTTTAACTGGTAAAGTAAACAAACACATCTTCTTGGTTCTTTCGGTAAAGTCACGTAGAATTTAAATAATAAAATAATAAAAATTAATTATAATAAAATAATTCTCACGACGTTTCGGCCACAACACAAGTAGCCGTCCTCAGGTGGCTACTTGCGTTGTGGCCAAAACGTCGTGAGATTTATTTTATTATGTTATATTTTTATTATTTTATTATTTCAATTCTACGTGACTTTACCGGAAGAACCAAGAAAATGAATCCCTGCAGTCACGAAAGCTTTAAATAAACAAACATAGTTGAGTTTAAATGCCTTCAAATGACCTCTGGTCCATACACTCTGGGGTGCTGCATTTTCCCACCTGCATAATAATCAAACCGGATTATATTTAATTCACGGAGATTAAATTGAGAAAAAATATAACTGCGGAACTAAATTTCAGTGCGTTGGCGTTTTTTGTGTGTGTACAGTTACGCTTTCATCACTTTGTGCGTAGGGAGGTCGCACTTACAGCACACAAAGCGCTCGCCACAAATGAGCCACAATACCTCGCTGATCTCATCAAGGAGCATAAACCACCGTCACGCAAACTCCGATCGTCATCCTCGCAGCAGCGAGGGCTTTTGGCTCAGCCATCGGACAAAGACGGCGGTCACCGCATCGTGCACTTTCAGATGCGCTTCTGCGGCCATCTGGAACGCTCTTCCGATGTTTGGCAGCAACTGGAGCTAGGCACTTTTAAATCATCTCCATTGAAATCGAATTTCTTGATAACTGATTTTTGTGTTTAGTTATGATGTCCTTCCCCCGCACCTCCAATTAGCACGGTTGGCTAGGTACGGTGCGAAAGAAGTTCAACATACGTACAAGCAGCTTTTAAAATTGTAGCATTCTTATTGTTCTGAGTTGAGCGCTGTCACCACAGTGCCACCTGGCAGTTTAGGATAAAAAAAAATACGTAACGATAATAGATTACAGGCCATCAATCCACTGGTCATCCCCGCAGCAGCAACAGCTTTTGGCTAGCCATAGAACAAAGACGGTCACTGCATTGCGCGCTTTCAGATGCGCTGTTACGGCCGTCTGGAACGCTCTTCCTCTTGACATTAGGAAGTGCATACATACATACAACACACACACTCACCCGCTCTCGCACTCACCCTCTCGCCCACACTCACCCACTCTCACCCACTCTCCAGGTCACAACAACACACTCAGTCACTAACACCATCCTCTCACCCACTCACACAAAGACAAAGATCCCCCGTATAGCCTTAACAGACTGTAGGAGCAAGTACTGTTAGCGAGCACCTATGAAGGCCAGAACGGTATGCGAGGGGGTGGGTGGCCAGCACCACGCCCAGTGGCAATGTTTAACACACTACACCAAGTACTCATTTGAGGCGGAGTAGACCTAGGGGAGGCCCATGACCATTTCAGATAATCGTCAGCGGTGTTAGCCGTGAGCGGGAATCAAACCCGGGCCGCCGGGTTCATAGCGCAGCGCGCTAACCGCTACACTACCGCTCCCCACCCGCTCACACACCCACTCTCCATTTAATACACGATGCCTCCGATTGGCAATGTTGGCTACGTACGGTGCGAAAGAAGCTCTACATACATACATCGCGGGCAGCTGCCTGGGATTCGAACCTCGGTCAATAGCGGGTGCCAAGCTCAGCCCTCCGATCCACTTGAGCCACCGATATTATAATGAGAAGCAGATTAAGATGCGTCAGGTGCACGGTCTCTTGGAGAGAAGAAAAAACACGGCAATGTATTTGAAATAATAATTTGTCAGCGGCGGAACACACACATATATAAATACGGTAACGTGGATTAGCGTCAAGTAATAGGCACGCCAACGATCAAAAGAAATTGTGAACAGCACCGCGTGACAGCAGTGGAACCTGTGCAGTGCTTGCAGAAGCAGTGGAGTCGTGAATTATGAAAGCTTTGTAAATGTTTGAACGGCCACAATTGTCCTGGCCATTACTTTTATCTGCAGCGGAACGCATTGCTCGAGATATTTTTATTTTTTTGCAAATGATATCCCAATTCTGCGGTTCCGAGTGACATTTTGCGAGGGAGGGAATTCTGCAGCGGCGCGGTTGCTCACTGCAGGCAGCAGCAGCAGCAGTATAGCAGCAAGCAGCATTTCGTCTTAAGCCGTGCAGCCAACATGGATGATGACAACACGGAATTTATTTTGCCGCTAACTGTGGATATCTCTCCCCGCATGGCCGGACGTGACACGGGTCACGGTGGCGAGATGTTAACTACGTCGCCTGGTATACGGGATGTAGCGGGTTCCATACCGACCACCGATGCCTGCTGTTCATTTGGAGTTGGCGGTGTCTCTCTCTCTCTCTCCGTGGTCGCAATGGATTTTTCTCGGGGTCCTCAAGATTTTTCACTCCACGTTTAGAAACGTGCTGTGACGGTTCCACCTGAAGACGGAAGCTTGTGTTGCCTCTGAAACGTCGTAATTTTTATTTTATTTTTATTTTACTTTTATTAATTTAATTTTTTTACCTACGTGACTTTACCGAAAAAACCTAAGAATATGAATCCTTGCAGTCACGAAAGCTTTAAATCTAGAAATATTGTGTTTAGTTTGTTGTCCTTCCGCCCGCACCTCCAATTAGCACGGTGAGCTACGTTCGGTGCAATAGAAGTTCAACACACATACGATGATTTGGCTGCTATGAATTTCGACGTAATAAGCCACTTCACTGAGCGATCATTTCTGGCCAGGTCGCTTCTGAAAAAGAGCTCTCTATAGCTCAGTGGGCCTTACCTGGTAAAATAAAATGTGTTTTAGTTTAATTTTACATTCGCCATACGTATATATAAGCCACTTCGATGCGCGTTCACGTGTGGCCAGGTCGCCTCTGAAAAAGAGCTAATAGCTCAGTGGGCTTTAACTGGCAATTAAAAAGTTGAATTGATAGCACGGCTCACCTTCACGCCGTCATCACACACACACACGACGCACCCAACGATACCGGTTCATAATCTCACGGTTGCGTGCGGCGATGCGCGCGCGCGCACGTTGATAATTATCAAAGTAATTATATATAACACTTTAATTTTTACATAGCGGCGTCATTCATGCCAGCAGCGTCCCACAATGCTGTACATTCAATTCATATATCTCGGGACCAAATCCCTTATACGCGTTTGGCTACGCACGGCACAATAGAAGCCCCAACAAACGCGCACACACACACACCGTGCAAATGAAAACCCTAGAAAAAAAAATCTAAAATGAATAAGCAAATTAAGAAATGGCACCAAAACAAAAAGCACAAATAACAACCAAAAGTTATCGTGACAAAAAAAAAAAAATGAAGTCCATTAAGGTCGCATCATTTGTGCATCTCAACGCACGTTTCGTTCCGGCGATCGTTCCGGCCGATACAGCGGTGCTACAAAGCGCTGCGACACAGCGACCCCGATTCGCGAGCTTGCACGAAGTCGCTTATCCCTCACCTTCCTTACGTACAGCGCCGTACGGCCAAACTCCCCTGAGCTGCAACTCGCTATCCAACCTAACTGATCCGTGAAACATCTCCTGTGCTCCATGTGGTTGTCATGGTTATGAGGAGCTGTGCAGCTGATTGGTCCTCCTGTCCGGCTACATCTGCGGATAAGAAAACTCGTTCATTTAGAACAGTTTTTTTGTGTTAAGTTTAATGTCCTTCCCCTACACCTCTGATTAGCACGGTTGGCCACGTCAAATTGTGAAAGAAGTTCAACGTACATACGTCATGGTCTCACCCAAGACATTGAGAGGACCCCCTCCCTCATCGCCGACCTCAGCACCGATCATCTTCCTGGCTTCGAGCTGCCACGCTGGTCATAGGCCCTGCCTCAACAGGCTCCGCTCCGGCCAGGGTCACCGAGCAGCTGACCTCGGGGCATGGGGCCTAACGTGACCACGGTGCACTCTGCGGATGTGGTCAGCGATGGACCGCGTCACACGGCACATCGTCGACAAGCCAGGATCAATCAGAATTATGGATTTATACCGGAGGAAATCCGACGAGCTGACAAGCTCTTTTATCACAGATGTCCAGTAGGAGCACGGGGTGAGAATGTAACAGAACGGCAAGTGGCCTCCTCATCAGACTCGGGTGGACTCAGGGTCCTCCCTCCGCATTGCACGGTTGGCAACGTACGATGCGAAAGGAGTTCAACAAGCATACTGCTGATGAGGCCACTGCCATCCGGCTCGGAAAAATGAACGTACAATAATAATGATAATGGAAACGTGTCAACAGTAGCCCATGAGTTTATTTACTGTGCCAGCCATACATAATAGGCGATCTGAACAACAGCATCTGTCCCAACAGTACAAATGATACAAAAAAAATCACATTCATCAATAACACCCTGGTCTTAAACACAATAAATATATAAGCAACGTTTTGGGCAATGGCCCTTCTTAATAGCGCATAGGTTACAGCGATGATACATTCCTCGGCTGCTCCTGCTGAAGAATAAGATACTCTTTTTTTAGTTGGTTGCCCTGCATCTACATCAGCAGACGTTGGAAAGGATGAAGAAGAATAGGAGACTCTTTGGTTCTTTCGGTAAAGTCACGTAGGTGAAAATAAAAATCACGACGTTTCGATTGCAACACAAGCAATCATCATCAGGTGTGACAACCACAGCAAGAAAAAATATTTTTTTCACCTACGTGACTTTACCGAAAGAACCAAAGAGTATGGATCCTTGCAGTCACGAAAACTTCAAATCTAGAAAGATGGTGCACCACTCTGCTACTCCTTCACGAAATCATCTGGCTCGAACCACCTCGGTGTATACATCACGGCCACACGAGACGCACGCACGTACCGAGGAGGCCACTTTGTGACACAAGCGAAAGCCACGGGAGCTGTGGCGCTTGGAAGCACGAACAATAAAACGTCATCACTGGATAACAATAAAACGTCATCACTGGAGAACAATAGAACTTCATCACTGGAGAACAATAGAACGTCATCACTGGAGAACAATGAAACGTCATCATTGGAGAACAATACATCATCACTGGAGAACTATCAAACGTCATCACTGGAGAACAATAGAACGTCATCACTGGATAACAATAGAACGTCATCACTGCAGAACAATAAAACTTCATCACTGGAGAACAATAGAACGTCATCACTGGAGAACAATGAAACGTCATCATTGGAGAACAATACATCATCACTGGAGAACTATCAAACGTCATCACTGGAGAACAATAGAACGTCATCACTGGAGAACAATAGAACGTCATCACTGGAAAACAATGAAACATCATCACTGGAGAACAATGAAACATCATCACTGGAGAACAATGAAACATCATCACTGGAGAACAATAGAACGTCATCACTAAAGAACAATAGAACTTCATCACTGGAAAACAATAGAACGTCATCACTGGAGAACGATGAAACGTCATCACTGGAGAACAATAGAACGTCATCACTGGAGAACAATAGAACGTCATCACTGCAGAACAATGATACATCATCACTGGAGAACAATAAAACTTCATCGCTGGAGAACAATAGAACGTCATCACTAGAGAACAATAGAACGTCATCACTGGAGAACAATAGAACGTCATCACTGGAGAACAATGAAACATCATCACTGGAGAACAAAAGAACACCATCACTGGAGAACAATAGAACTTCATCACTGGAGAACAATACAACTTCATCACTGGAGAACAATAAAACGTCATCACTGGAGAACAATAGAACGTCATCACTGGAGAACAATAGAACTTCATCACTGGAGAACAATGAAACGTCATCACTGGAGAACAATGAAACTTCATCACTGGAGAACAATAGAACGTCATCACTGGAGAACAATAGAACGTCATCACTGGAGAACAATAAAACTTCATCACTGGAGAACAATAGAACTTCATAACTGGAGAACAATAGAACTTCATCACTGGAGAACAATAGAACTTCATCACTGGAGAACAATAGAACTTCATCACTGGAGAACAATAGAACGTCATCACTGGAAACAATAGACATCATCACTGGAGAACAATAGAACTTCATCACTGGAGAACAATAGAACGTCATCACTGGAGAACGATGAAACGTCATCACTGGAGAACAATAGAACTTCATCACTTTAGACCAGTGCTGTGTATACGGGTCTCAAGAGTTTATACAGCAGCATTCCTTTGACTCTCTTAATTTAAATGAGCTGATGAACAGTGTCACTGCCACCACTTTTCCTATATAAATATTTCCATCTTACAAAATAAAAAAAGTAGTTAATCAAAAAGCAAGGGGGACATTTGTTGTCGTTGTTTTACAACGGTATACAATTGAACAAGAGAGAGCCTTACCTCGGCAGTAGAACCGCCGGGAACAAATCGCAGCGCTGCAAAGATTTTAGCGCGACATCAAAGTACCGTCCCGCAAAACGCTCGCTCGGCAAGCCGCTGCAACGCGTCCGGCGGTGGGCGAGCGCTCGCTCCCACCACAAACTTTGCCGTCGTAAAATATTAAAATGTCAAAAAGGAGCGCGGCACAGATAAATGCTACCGCCGCATCGCGCGGTGAGCTGAGGACAGAGGGGATGACAAACGGGTCTCGATTCCAAGGATGAACTTCTATATCAGCCGGAGCATTCATTTCCCTTCACTGTAATTGATTTTGCAGAGCCTATACCTACGTGTACTGCATAGTTGAATGGCATAGTGAATTTTTGGCTGAGGAGGGGGCAAAATATACACATGGGGTGCTGCGATGGCGAGATGTTAACTACCTCGCCTGGTATACATGAGGTCGTGGGTTCAATCCCGATCCTAGCACCCGCTGTATATTTGTAGTTTGCGTGTGTCTCTCTCCCTGTGGTCGCGTGGACTTTTTCGATGAATCCTCCAGTTTTTCCCTCCACATTTAGAATGAACGTGCGTTCACGGAGTATTTTGGCTGCTATAAATTTCCACTCGATAAGCCATTTCGTCGAACTATCATTTGTGGGCAGGTCACTTCTAGTCATTAGCAGCTGGCAGAGCCGAGCTCCAATAGAAGTGAATGACGCAATATTTAGCTTCACATTCTCAGCGAGGATAAAATAAGTATAACCCGTAAAAACAAAGTTTTTCACTATAAATCCTTTATATGCGTGGCGGCTAGAGTCCTCTCGTCCTCTGGCTTGAGATGGCTGCCACCTATGGGTCAGATGATTGCATTGCAACATTAAGCAATTGGTAATTAAATATATTTTTGTCCTAAAAAGTGTAACATTTTGGAAAAAAATTTTCACGAACATTAATTGTCACGCACAACGAGTCTGTGTGGAAAATATCAGCTCGATTGGATCACGGGAAGTGGGTTAAAAAACGACCGAAAGATTTGCACGGTCCTAAGCAAGCAAGCGAACTTAATATAAAGGATTTAAAAAAAACCATTGCAATATTTATAGATGCCGGCTTTAACTCTACGGCGAATGTAAAGAGGCAAACACGAGAATATAATTGATAAGTTGCCATTGGAGTGAGGAATGGGCTAAATTTCGATGTAAAGCTTTCGTGACTGCAGGGATTCATGTTCTTGGTTCTTTCGGTAAAGTCACGTAGAAGGGAAGTAATACAATAATAAAAATAAAACACAATAAAATTTCGATTTAAAGCTTTCGTGACTGCAGGGATTCATCTTCTTGGTTCTTTCGGTAAAGTCACGTAGAAGGGAAGTAATAAAATAATAAAAATAAAAAACATAATAAAATAATTCTCACGACATTGAACTTCGTGAGAATTATTATATTATGTTTTTGAACGTCGTGAGAATTATTTTATTGAGTTTTATTTTTATTATTTTATTACTTCCCTTCTACGTGACTTTACCGAAAGAACCAAGACGTTGAACGTCGTGAGAATTATTTTATTATGTTTAATTTTTATTATTTTATTACTTCCCTTCTACGTGACTTTACCGAAAGAACCAAGACGTTGAACGTCGTGAGAATTATTTTATTGTGTTTAATTTTTATTATTTTATTACTTCCCTTCTACGTGACTTTACCGAAAGAACCAAGAAGAGGAATGAGCTAGGCAAAATGATAACGATTACAAAACACGTTTGTGGACTCTATTTACTTGATACAGCTGTCGTGGCTGTGACGGTTCCACCTGAAGACTGAAGCTTGTGTTGCCTCCGAAACGTCGTGATTTTTATTTTATTTTACTTTTATTAATTTTAATGTTTTACCTACGTGACTTTACCGGAAAAACCTAAGAATATGGACTCTAAGGAATCGAGGAAATGGACAATGGAAGAGTCCACATAGTGAATTTTAAAATAAAATCCGTCTTGGTTTTTTTAAATTACATTTTATGAAACATATCTACAACCAAGTCCCAATGATGAATGCGTTCTTCAGATGAAGAGGAGAAAAGTGTCAAATGTCACACTTAGTAAACGCCACCGCCCTTGAGTGTGAAAAGAGGGAAGATCTGGAGCAGGTGAGATTACTGTGAACGTGAGATAACAAGAAACGGGACCGGCTGCGAGAACAAACATTCGTGAAACTGTCTATTAGATGTGAATTAAATACACCAATCGTGGAACTGACACCTCAATCGATCTTCTTTTCGAAATTTAAACCAGTTAGTGTTGGTGACGCTGCTGCTGCTGCATTGGCAATGGTTCAGAATTACAAATGACACGAAAAATTGTATTCGCTAAGTAAAAAAATAACAAAATTATCGCCAACGTTTCAGGCAACAGCGCTTCATTTCGGACAAAAGAAGGAATGTTGCCTGTCAGATTTTTTGTTAAGGACAGAGTGCTATTGCCGGCATGGGTTGAGTGTTTTATGTATTGATTTGAAGCTTTCATGACTGCAGGAATTCACACTCTTTGGTTCTTTCGGTAAAAAGTCACGTAGATAGAAAATTAATAGATCACGACGTTTCGATCGCGACACAGGCGACCGTCTTCTGGTGAGAGAGAGAAAGCTACTGAAACGAGGTCTTATATAGGCCTGAGATGGGTGAAGCCTCAGGGTAAGAGGGCGGCGCTAGAGATGGTCTCCCTGAGGCTGTGGAAGTGGCTATTGTATTGTGAGAGATTAGCATGTCAATGGACGAGCTTAGTATGTCGCAGCATCGGTGACTTGCTTAGTAAGTCGCAGCATCGGTGACTGAGCGAGGACAATCCAGCCCGTCAAAAATGGCGCCACAAGTGCCTTGGTAAATGTGAATAATCAATCACAAGGACAGTAAACAGAAAACTAAAATTGGGATCATAGGATTCAAATAGTTGTCATTTCAAAATAAGCTTATCGATAACCACATTTACCTCACACCATTGTGAATGTATTTTTTTTATCCATTAAAAGATTAAAAAAATCTGCTACGTATAATCACGAAAAAACGTTTCTCGTGCGACAAAACGTTGTTACCCATAATGCCTCACAGCAATGCAAAATGAGTGTGTACCACAATTTTATATCTTTGTATTATTTTAAGCAAGTGGATGGAGTGCTCTTGCCAAAGACATCTGGCAACCCATCGGCATTTGTTTGCCAAGAAGTCTTCGTAAATTTGAATAATCAATCGCAAGCACAGTAAATGGGAAAACAAAAATTGGGATAACAGGATTCATGCAATTTTCATTTCCAAATAAGCTTATCGATAACCACATTTGCTTCACACCATTGTGCACGTATTTTTCTGGCCATTAAGAGATTAATTTTTTTGCTACGTATAACCACGAAAAACTGTTCGTGTGCGGCAAAACGTTGTTACCCATAATGCCCCACAGCAATGCAAAATGAGAGTGTGCACAATTCTAGATTTTTACGTTGAACAAGTGGTTGGAGTGCTCTTGCCAAAGACATCTGGCAACCCATCGGCATTCGTTTAACACGCCCAACTCCGCTAATTAGGCCCAAAAGGTCAAAAACCAGTCCACGGGGTTTGCTTGCATAAACAAATAGCGCTGGATAAAATCGATCCGGTCAGTAACCTTGTTTTTGTATTCACATGTGGATACACAAACGCAGAGGTCTGCTGACGCAGAATATATTTTTTTTAAATTCTGAATATACGAGGGTGTTATTGATGATGATGATAATTTGTGCGGAGCGGACAGCAAGCTATTACCGATTGTTAATCGAATCATCCACGTCCGGGCAATTGCAGCGGGGTAGCTAGCGGGTGCCGAGCACGTGAATCCCACACCCCCTCCCCGAGTTCAGAGCGTAAATGAGCTTTGTGGAATTTGCAAAGGGATTAACCTGAACTGCTCTACCACTATTGGCTTACGTAGGGCTGCCTGTCGTGTGTTTACCCTGCTGACCCACGTTAAGCTCTGCTACTCCCCGACGCTGCCTCTGCCTCTCGCGGTGCACGCTAGCGGCGTCGTCGCCCTCCATCCTCATCCTTTGTGCGCGTCACAGCAATCGCCCGGCCCTGCCCTCTGACCTCACACACGTTGGCCGCAGCCCCAGAGTGGACTCCTCCACAAATCTGGCTGTCGCCTGATGAAGCTGGTTGTAGTTACTGGCAAAACGTCGTTACTCAGATTGTAAATGTTGTTGCTTGGTTCTCCGAAACACCGGCGTGCTGTACTAGTATACTACACTATACACTACTATACACTACACTATACACTACACTATACACTACATTATACACTACTATACACTACTACACACTACACTATACACTACTATACACTACACTATACACTACTATACACTACACTATACACTACACTATACACTACTATACACTACACAATACACTATTATACACTACACTATACACTACTACACACTACACTATACACTAGTGCTGTACTAGTGACGAATTGTCCACGTTCTGTTTACGTGACAACCCTCACTAGTTGGCTGTGTCGGGTGTTGGAGGATTTTAGTGACACATTTATATATTTACGCGATCTAACCCCAAAAAAACCTCTATTATGGTTGACCATCTCTCCAAAATCCTGCCTGCCGCGGTCCTGTACAGCCGCGCCGGGTCTGCCCGGCAGAGACCCAGATGGCGAGAGGAACGGGGTAAGAGTATGGGGGGGGGGGGGGGGCTTTGCGAAATCAGCAACGCAACGAGTCCCTTAATCGTGAAAACCTGCAGTCAAGTCTGGCCACCTTGACTTCGACGTGCCACGCCATTTTGCGTTCCTTGGTGAATGTGAAATTTAACTGAAACACATTTTTTATTTCAACAGGTAAGGCACGCTGAGCTGCACAGATCTTTTTTTTTCAGAAGCGACCTGGCCACAAATGATTGCTCAACGAAGTGGCTTACCAGGTGGAAATTTATACCAGCCAAATAGCCTGAACTCGTGATGTCGATTGAATATGTGGGGGGAAAGACCAGAGGACCTGGAGAAAAATCCACGCGATTACGGGGAGAGAGAGAGACACGCAAACTCCGAATATACAGCAGGCGTCAGGGTCAGGATCCAACCCACGACCTCCTGTATACCAGGTGAGGTAGTTAATATCTCCTAGCCACCGTGATGATGAGAGAGAGAGAGACACGCAAACTCCGAATATACAGCAGGCGTCATGGTCATGATCCAACCCACGACCTCCTGCATACCAGATGAGGTAGTTAACATCTCCTAGCCACCGTGATGATGAGAGAGAGAGACACAAACTCCAAATATACAGCGTCAGGGTCAGGATCCAACCCACGACCTCCTGTATGCCGGGCGGGGTAGTTAACATCTCCTAGCCACCGTGATGATGAGATAGAGACATGCAAACTCCAAATATACAGCAGGCGTCAGGGTCAGGATCCAACCCACGACCTCCTGTGTACTGGGCGGAGTAGTTAACATCTCCTAGCCACCGTGATGATGAGAGAGAGACATGCAAACTCCAAATATACAGCAGGCGTCAGGGTCAGGATCAAACCTACGACCTCCTGTGTACCGGGCGGGGTAGTTAACACCTCGCCACCGCTGCGAGGGACTTACGGAACGCAAGATATTCTCAAACCTGCCGATGGCTCAATCGCCCGAAACAAAACACTCTGCCCGCACTGGACGAGTCGAGGCGAGGATAGCGGCGGCTCGCAGCCCCCCCCTCTCCGTCGAGTCCCTTACCCGCGCGCCTTTTATTCCATCGCTTGCAATGTCCCCCGCGACAACGACAACAACAACAAAAATGTTTTGTTGAATCCCAAAGCGCGGCTCCCTCGTTTCGTCCATCCATGTGAAGTAGAATCGATGGAACAAGTTGAATGAAAAATCTTTCGTGACTGCAGGAATTCATATTCTTTGGGTCTTTCGGTAAAGTCACGTAGATAGGTTCAAAGAAAATAACAAAAACTACGACGTTTCGACCACAACACAAGCGAGCGTTTCCTCCTCGTCATCCTCCTGATGATGATCCCTTGTGTTGTGATCGAAACGTCGTAGTTTTTTGTTATTTTCTTTGAACCTATCTACGTGACTTTACCGAAAGACCCAAATAACAAGTTGAATGCAACTGAGAGTCTGTGACCGATTCATCGTATTGCGGTACCAGAAGGCGCCCCCCTCCCTCCCCACACCTCCCCTGCGGCTTCCACCCCCCTCCCATGCTCCCACTCCTCTCTCTCCCCCAGCCTCCCGCTGTGTGACGATGCAGAGGATGACTGTGATGCCAGTCGAGCGAACGCGACGTCACTGCTCGGCTCATCTGCCCTGTGAGGGCGAGGCAGACAGCGGCCTCAAACATGAGTGACGTGACGAAATTCAAATCAATAACCATCACTTACACACCCTTTTGTCAACCCACTGCTCATGCCATGCTGGTCG
Source organism: Lethenteron reissneri (assembly GCF_015708825.2). NCBI lineage: Eukaryota > Metazoa > Chordata > Hyperoartia > Petromyzontiformes > Petromyzontidae > Lethenteron > Lethenteron reissneri. The sequence continues at coordinate 4,712,746 of NC_083837.1, forward strand.
TGGGGTTTATTTAACGCATACTTCACCGCTACACTACTATACACTACACTATACACTACACCACTGTGCTAAATTGAAAACGAAATTCATTGGAACTATTTTTTTTTTGCGATTAGTTCGTTATCCTTCCCCCGCACCATCCGATGAGCACGGTTGGTGACGTGCGGTGCGAAAGAAGTTCAACGTACATCACCGCGCTGGTGGTGAAGGGAGTGGTCGACCCGGGGCCAGTTCACGTGACGACTGGCCGCTGCTCTCAGCTGTGGGGCGAGGAATTGAACTCGGGTAACACGAGGTTCGGGGCACAGCACGTGCGTCTCGGCCGCCCGCTCCCCCCCTCGGAGTACGATTAGAGTGGACAAGGAAAAAACCTCTCTCAGCCGAACCCGGCTAAGCCAGGATTCAGGGGATGAATACATTTTATAAGTGAAATTATTCATTTGTTTCAGTCCATTTGGAGCACGGTTCACACGATGATTAATCTTCGCATGTAGGGACGTGGCGTTCTGCGGTCATTCGGCACGGGTCCATCGATTGTACCAGTGAACCTCGCGATCTGCTGCTGCTGCTGCTGCTCTCTCTCTCGACCTTGCGCGTTCATTTTGTAAATACTTCACGAGACACGTGATATATATTTCAAATCGATTCGAGGGCGTCGGGAAAATCTCTAAAGTCTTCCACGTCCAGCGAACCTCGGGCTTCCGCCCGTCTGCTTTGCGGCGGTGGTTTCGCGACCCGGGATTCGAACTGCGGTGATGCGCTGCCATTGGAGGAGGGGGAGGGAGAATGAAGGAAGGAGGAGGGGGAGGGAGGAGGAGGATGACTTAACCCTTTCCCCTTTCCGATAACGTATGTGTACATCATAATAATAAGGTTTTTCCCCTTTTTTCTGACGACAATACTGAAACCTTTTGCAAGGACATTAACCACAATACTTGCAGTCAAAATGGCAAAGGAGACCTCATGATATGTGTACATCATCATTGCGTGTACGTCATCCGTTTTTATTCGGATTCTGTTCCAATGACGTAAGTGTATGTGATCGGAACAGAACGGGAAGAAAAAACAAATTAACTTCACCGGTCCGAGGCTCCCACGAGGCCATGCGGGAGGGCATGTGGCACAGTGTCGGCGCAGGGCTATCGTAAAGTGCGGCTGGTCGCGTCGCTACAGTTCTCTGCGGTGAGTAACAACGTCTTTAAAAACAGCGGCGCTGCTACGCCTGTCTAAATAAAATGAACGTTCAACCGCTCGCGTATTCCGAGATTCAGAGGTGTAAACGGGACACCCACCCACCCTGCAACTTGCAGTGCGTCTCGGAACGGGGAAGGGTTAACGGAGAGCAATGTGAGTCTACCCGGGAGCGATCGGCATGACCAGGGAAAGCAGTGGAATTAGTTCACCCAGAATCACCACCGTCGGCTGTCGTGTGACAACTCATGGAAGAGGAGGGGAAGAGTTGAGATGATTGAATCATTTTCAGTAGGCCGGAAGAAATCAAATAAAATCACCAGACAAGGCTTCCAAAGGTTTTACCCTGCTGGAGAATACTGTCAAAAAATTGTGATGTCGCTGCCTTGCGAAACCTTTCTCGTGCGGAGAACGGAGGAAATAGATACAAACGCAGCTCACAGACCATTTGGATCCGAGACCAGCTTGACTAAGCCGCCACACATTCTCGAATGATGTTCACAGATGCTCGGAGTCCCTTATGTGTGCCGTGTCCTTTCTCTAAAGGTTTCGGCCAAACACGGCCTTCCATTTCCATTCATCACCGTCCACGATATTTAATCAAGAACTTTGCATCGGATACTCCTCCCAGTTGCATCCAATCGTTCAAATTGCTTAAGTAATTTAATTCGCCGTTTGCCCTGGCTTCTTGTACAGTGTCTATAATTTTCCGAGTAAAAACGCGTTCATAGCCAGTCTCGCGTTTTTTAATTACACGTACAGAAAATCTATCTTTGCCTTGCTCTAATGATTCTCATAAATGCTCTTCTCACGCTCCCTGCTGATAACCCTAACGCGTTTTACATTACACACTTCGGTCAGTCAGCGAAATTTTGAACGATCGTTCTTCTGAAGAAAAAAAACATTTCTTGTCGCTCTGCAGGGTCTTTGTAATTGTTCAGCTGTCGTATGCACGCAGGGTGCACATGCAACACTGCAGTATTCTAATTATCGGTGGCTAGGAGATGTAAATTACCTCGCCTGGTACACAGAAGGTCGTGGGTTTCGATCCTGAACCTTGCGATGCCTGCTGTATATTTGGAGTTTTCTTGTCTCTCTCTCTCTCTCTCTGTCCCTGTGGTGGTGTGGATTTTCTACACTTTTAGAATCAACATATGTTTCGACTATTTCGCTGCTATAAACGTCCACATCATAATAAGCCGCTTCGTTGAGCTGTCGTTTGTGATATCCAAACGTCTTCTGAAAAATAGCTATATAACTCAGTGGGCCTCACCTGATAAAATTAAATTAGTTTAAATCTTGACTTAAAGCTTTAGTGACTGCAGGAATTCATACTCTTTGGGTCTTTCGGTAAAGTCACGTAGATAGAAAATAATAAAATATTTTTTAAATCGCGACGTTTCGATTGCAACACAAGCACCTGAAGACGATTGCTTGTGTTGCGATCGAAACGTCGTGATTTATTATTATTTTATTATTTTTCTATTTACGTGACTTTGGGGCCGTTCATAAATGACGTCACGCGATTTTGGACGATTTTTGAGACCCCCCCTCCCTTCGTCACACGGCGTCACGAAAAGTCAGAACTCCCCCTCAAATGACGTCACAAAGCTCTGCCCCCCCCCCCCCCCAAAAAAATAGAACACATGCTTCAAATCGTTTTCAACTATTGTCATTGTAGTGCGTATTTTATGCGGCGCTGCACTCTGATGTTGTAGGAGAAAACATTTATTTAAAAGTCTATTTAATTATAATTCCTTATTTTTCAATGCAGATCCCATTTTCTGAAATATATCTTTTGCCAAGTGCTACTGTCCTCTCTGCGACCCACAAAACCATCGAAGTGTTTGGGGAATATCCAACTGTACTGTTAGTCCAAAATAATTAATAAACCCAACCCTGGAGCACAAACACCTCCGCACGCCCTCGTCTGTATCCATTCTCCGAGCCTGTTGTTTCGTTGCGGCTGTTTATGAATTTAGAATTTCGCTTCAGCCGGGCAGGTAGAAAGCCAACAGAGACACGCCACTTTTTTCGGGGAGGAGAGCAATCGATTTACGACACAGAGATTAATTCAAACATTAGATTCCGACCCGTTGGGCCAGCATCGTCGAAATAAATTAGCTTCACGTTGCCGCTGACATCCGTTCAAAATTGTTTAGGCCGTACAAAATATTTCCCGAGACCGAGAGTGCGCCGCGCAGGTGAACACCCATCCCGTTGTTAGCCGGGGACCCTGTCACGTGCCCTCGCTTGAACGGAAGGTTCACGTGGACGGTTCACATGGAGGGTTCACATGCACGGAGCACATGCACGGTTCACATGCACGGTTCACATGCACGGAGCACATGCACGGTTCACATGCACGGTTCACACTGATGGTTCACGTGGACCGTTCAAGCGGACCGTTCACACGGACGAGCAAAATGCTCTGACGGTCTCCTGCTATCTCGTTCTAGCGCATTTATGTTTTTAAGTTTTTTCGGTAAAGTCACGTAGGTAAAAAAAATTGAATTAATAAAAGTAAAATAAAAATAAAATAAAAATCACAGCACGATTGCTGTATCAAGTAGCTCTCACTTGAGTAGCTCTCACTTGATACAGCGATCGTGCTGTGACGGTTCCACCTGAAGACGGAAGCTTGTGTTGCCTCCGAAACGTCGTGATTTTTATTTTATTTTTATTTTACTTTTATTAATTAAAACATTTTACCTACGTGACTTTACCGAAAAAAAAACCTAAGAATATGAATCCTTGCAGTCACGAAAGCTTCAAATCTAGAACGTATTTATCTTAGCACAGGAGAACAAGAAGAATTCGAGGCGATAAACAGAATTTGTGGCTATCACGATTTGCTGAATCTTGGAATTTTAATTATTCTAACGATTCTAATTATAAAATGTGACATATGGATTTATCAATTCGCCTTCTCAGCCTCATCGATTTTGGGCGCAGCGCATTGTAAAATATGTGGCGTGTACTTGGAACATTCTGTAATTTGCGTGTCCCCTGCTACTCGCTCCCTGGATAGGAGGACGCACGCGTACGTTGCGGATGTCTGCCCGAGTGACAAGTGATCCACACTGGTGTATACATATCCCTACCGCGAACCGAGTCTCTGTTAAGTCTCGTGGCTCCCACACTGGCTTGCCATCAACCACCAACATTAGTGAGCTGGGGAGGCCGGAGTTAATTTGTCGTGATGTATTATCACGGACGTCAGGATATTAATTCCTTTATTTTATTTTGTTGTAACGGTGGAAGAACGCAAGCCGCAGAAGAGAAGGCTTTCGTTCGAAACTATGGACGTTACAATTCTCCTGTGGCATCGCAACGTCCACCCCCCCCCCCCCCTTGGTCACACGGCGTCACAAAAAGTCAGACCCCCCCCCCCCTCAAATATGACGTCACAAAGCTCTGCCCCCCCCCCCCCCAAAAAAATATATAAAACATGCTTCAAATCGCTTTAAACTATTGTCATTGTAGTGCGTATTTAATGTGCCGGTGCACTCTGATGTTATAGGAGAAAACATTTATTAAAATATATATTTAATTAAGTAGAACGTGTTGTCTATATTTATTCAAAGTTGCGCATGTTGATGTGACGTCACATTTCTCACCCCCCCCCCCCCCTCGTCACACATCGTCACAAATGTCTGACCCCCCCCCCCCCCCTAGGTGCGTGACGTCATTTATGGACGGCCCCTAACTCCCCGAGTTTTCGCGACCTGCGTTGTTGCAAATTGCAAATGGCCGTTCGATTGTTGCTGCATTCGCCTTTGCTCTGGGTCCCGTTATATATTGCCCTGAAGCAGAATTAAACGACAACAAATCTTGACCTAAAGCTTTCGCGACTGCAGGAATTCATATTATTGGGTCTTTCGGTAAAGTCACAGAGATAGGTTCAAAGAAAATAACAAAAATTTACAAAAAAACTACGACGTTTCGATCAGGAAGACGACCACGTAGTTTTTTTGTTATTTTCTTTGAACCTATCTACGTGACTTTACCGAAAGACCCAAGAATATAAAAACAACAGCACATTCTACGGACCGCTTCAGTTCCGCAGAAATCGCGTATTGCTGACATTCAGACGCAACGGGACAGGGGCACGGACGTTTCATTAATGCCGAAAGAGTCTTGACGAGCTACGACGTCTCCAAAATGTTTTGGGGGTTAAATGTATAAATGCGTCGTTAAACCCGCCACCACCCGACAAAGCCAACTAGTAAGGGTTGTCAGTAAACAGAACATGCCAATTCGTCACTAGTACAGCATTCTGTTGTGTTGGAGAGCAAAGCCACAACATTTACAATCTGTCTCTGCAACAGTACTCAGCACTCGCCGAGATTCAAAGGCTTACACATTCATGGACTCACACAGAGACCCATAGACTTTCACCGAGATTCATAAGCTTACACATTCATGGACTCGCACAGAAACCCATAGACTTTCACCGATATTCAAAGGCTTACACATTCATGGACTCACACAGAGACCCATAGACTTTCACCGAGATTCATAAGCTTACACATTCATGGACTCACACAGAGACCCATAGACTTTCACCGAGATTCATAAGCTTACACATTCATGGACTCGCACAGAAACCCATAGACTTTCACCGATATTCATAGGCTTACACATGCATGGACTCACACAGAGACCCATAGACTTTCACCGAGATTCATAAGCTTACACATTCATGGACTCACACAGAGACCCATAGACTTTCACCGAGATTCATAAGCTTACACATTCATGGACTCGCACAGAAACCCATAGACTTTCACCGATATTCATAGGCTTACACATGCATGGACTCACACAGAGACCCATAGACTCTTACCGAGATTCATAGGCTTACACATTCATGGACTCACACAGAGACCCATAGACTTTCACCGAGATTCATAAGCTTACACATTCATGGACTCGCACAGAAACCCATAGACTTTCACCGATATTCATAGGCTTACACATGCATGGACTCACAGAAACCCATAGACTCTTACCGAGATTCAAAGGCTTACACATTAATGGACTCAGAGACCCATAGATTCTTACCGATATTCATAGGCTTACACATTCATGGACTCACACAGAATCCCATAGACTTTCACCGATATTCATAGGCTTACACATTCATGGACTCACACAGAGACCCATAGACTCTTACCAATATTCATAAGCTTACACATTAATGGACTCAGAGACCCATAGATTCATACCGATATTCATAGGCTTACACATCCATGGACACACCCAGAGACCTATAAACTTACGTAGAGGCATAGAGACTAACGCAGACATTTGATTTCAGCTGGAAGGACTCGATCAGCTATGACGACTCTTATTCAAAAAGTCCCAGGCTGGGGGTCCGACATTGGTGAAAAACGTACAGAGGGATTTGAAAAGTTAGACAGACGCAGTACAAAAAAAACAATCGTACGTAAACTAAAATCATACAAAATCAAATGTAACAGCAACAGTTAAAGGTGCTGAATGGAGCCCGGCGAGAAATCGATTATTGGGGGGGGGGGCATGTGGGCATGTGCCTCCCCAATAATCCGATCGAAATCCCTAATTTCGATTAGAACATTGGGGTTTATTAGTAATAAATCGGCATTTTGCGACCCCCACTGCCACTGTGTAGTATATTATTACGTGCCAGGGACTCTATGAGATGATAGGACAATAGTCTGAGTCCATAATTGGCAATAAGTGACGGCAAAGCGGTTATAAGCGACTCACAGAATTGTGCGCAGTTGCGTATACAGGACACGACTTCCCTGAAGGCATTCACCTTCAGCGAGCGCGATGCCGATCACACAACGCGGTTCGAATTTGACCCTCGATCGACGGCTGCGCCATCACCGCACACGCGTCGAATAAAAAGCAAGTCCTTACTTCGTAACAACTCCTCTATCATTTTTCATTGCTGGAGGGGTTGCCACCCCCCCCACCTGAAAATCCTGGCTCTGCAATTGCACCCCCCCCCCCCCCCCCCCCAGGCGAGGAGCTCGCGTCTGGCTCCCAGTTCCAAATGGCTTCAAGAGAGTGGGGTCTCGACAAGATGCAACTCTCTCATTAAATCGTGGAATCGTGGGAGGGGATGGGGTGGGGTGTTCTTCTGCTGCACAACAGAACAATGTGCTTGGTCAGGAGTAGCAAACCACACGGACCATCTCCTGAGATGCCCTGCAGCACCCATAATGCACTGCTATCTCAAGATGTTGGCAATGCCAACGACAAGAAGCGGTGGGAATGTGCGGAATATCGGAGGGAAAGACCCAATCGAGGTTGTTGGACAGGAGAGAGATGGCGAAGAGTTAAAACGTCATGACGAAGAGCGTACAAGCGGCGGGGGGGGGGGGGCATTACTCCGCGTTCGGCAAAATCTGTAACCCACTACCACCACCACGCGTCACTTGGCACTCTGGCACGGTCAATCTCTTAGTGCCGTGTCATTGCATAGATCCATTTTGCGATGCACAAATCGAGAACTCAGAAATCCCGCCCGCCACCTTCCGGCGGTGTGCGGCAAATGTGGTCGGTCGCCACCACCGATGAACGAGAGAGAAGAGCTGAGCCGTGGGAAGCCTCGCACAGAAGGGGAAGTTTGGGGGGCGAGGGGGGGGGGGGCATCGTCACGAACGCACAGAAGGAGTGGGGGGGGGTGCGCGCGCACCACTCCCGACGCAATTATCTGGTTGTCAACCATCTCGATGTAAACAATATGACAACAACAAAACAACAACAACAAGGTTGCGCTACACATATCAGTGGCTCTTTAACCTTTCCTGCAGCCTTGCCAACCCCTTTGGTTCCCAATCGTCGCAACAACAAAACGTGTCCGATGTTAATAAACACATCGATTTGATGGAAACAAAGTGTAGTTTTTGCGCTCGTGTGACCCGTGCGTAAATTTGTGTTTCGATGCTTAACCTTCAAAACAAACATCTGGCCGCGTCTCGCAATCCCACGGCCCTCCAAAGGGCATCTCGCACCCCCAGAGGGAGCGTGCACCCCCCCAGGTTCAGAGCCACCAATCTCCATCGACATCAGAGCCGTGCTATGGAGCGAGACGCGCGCGCGTATCCAACAAAGATCCCACGGACTCACGCATGGATCCGACGACTCGTGACGGCGTTCTGTATCGATTCGGACACAGAAGTCACAGGACTCAACGTGGAGACCCAAGAGGCTCGCCGCGAATATCTACGCAGGCGATTCAGATTGCAGAACAGCCGCAAAGAGACCCACGGACTCTGGAGATCTGTGCAGAAGACGGCGATGCAACCACTCCCGCTTACCGCGGACGCACGCAATCATCTGGCTCGGCAAATTTACCCTACGATGTAAAACAAAACTAACACGACACAAGAACACCACATCCGCCGCTCTCACACGTGCCAACGTCGCCGCGGGACTTCTTTCGCACCGTACCACGTCGGGGAGGTGCGCGGAGACAGACTCACGAGGATGATCTTCAGAGCAGCGCGCGCCGCGCACATTTGTGGCACGGGGTGAGCTCCGTCGAGCAAACGCAGCAGCAGCTGCAGTAGATGATGATGATGAGCAGCTGCTGCTGCTACTGCTGCTGCTGCGTTTGCTTGGAGTTGAAATCGCAGGCGGCCAGGAAAGCCACGAAACCACCATCAATACGCGCGCACGCATCATTATTATTCTGATTCACAATCGTCGCTTCGGCATCTCCGCTTTTCCCCCACCCACCCGACTCCGAGGGACAGGCCGCGCGCGTTCAGGTCTCGACACAAGCAGCGGCCACGGCTTTACTCGTGGGGTGCCCGGGGTGCCTACCCACGGGGTTCGCCCCCCACACTCGCGACTGGCACACGAGGAGGAGGACCCCGCCACTCACCGCTGGCAGGCACCGAGCTGCGCCTGCAGGGCGAGCAGCAGCAGCAGCAGCGAGAGGCGCCTCATGGCTCCACGGGTAGCGAAGCGGCGGCTACAGCGACCGAAGCGATCGCCTCCTCTTCCCTCCTCCCTCCTCGTCCTCCTCTTCCTCCTCCACGCCGCTCGGGCACACGCGGAGCGCTAGCGCCAGAGACGCGGGGGGAGGGGGGGGGGCGACGACTCTGCGGTGTTGGCGCTGGAGCGCTGCGAGTGGCGACGCCGATGGTGCTGCTGCAGCTGATTCTGCTGCTGCTGATGATGATGCAGCTGATTCTACTGCTGCTGCTGCAAGGCGGGAGGAGCAGCAGGAAGGTCGCCGCCGCTGCCTCCTCCTCGCGATGGGGCTGGCGCCTCGCCGCCGAGTGAAGGTGGAGCGAGGGATGAAGAAGAATCTGGTGGTGGACTGAAGAGGTGGTAGTTTGAGTGTGCAGCGGAGGAGGAATGAAGCGGAGGGGAGAGAGAGAGCGAGAGAGGCAATGGGAGGAGCCAGGGACACCACGGAGCTGCAGTTGCGGTGCGCACCCAGAGATTTACGACAGAGGAGGAGGCAGTAGCAGCAGCAGCAGCAGCGAGTGGACACGGCTCGCATCCCTAATGCGCAGGCCACTGCGAGTGGACACACGGGATGTCCGTCAGAGAGAGTGTGTGTGTGTGTGTGTCCTGGCTCACTAGGGAGACAAAGGCGTCCGGGCGTGGAGCTGTCCACCCCCCCCCCCCTTCGTGTGCTGTGCTGACCTTCATAGGTGCTCGCGAACAGCACTTGCTCCTATAGTCTGCTCAGGCTATACGGGGAATCTTTAGTATATTTTTTATAGATTGATATCCACATTCCCCCATCCTCAAATTAACTTTGCTCCTGACCGCGCATCCGCTCTTGAAATAGGGGTGTTTTTTTGTTGAATATTTACGGGTCCTGTAAACGACAACGCGTACATTCTATGGCCACGAATACTGCTGTGTTGTGTCGTAGTCGAGACGCGAGATGGTTGTGGTGGCTGGATGTGGCACCCCCCCCTTCCTCCTCCTTGCACTCACTACGAACCCGACCCCCACACCTGAGTTCGATCCCAGGGCCACGGTCTCAACCACAGACCCACGGGGGTGTTCTAGAAACTTCCAAAGGAGGCGTTGGGGGAGGGGGCGGGGGAGAAATTTCTGTGTGGCGATTCCGAAATTGCAACGCTTTAAAAATATATATATATATACTGTATGGCCCTAAATCAAATATGGTCCTAAACTAAATAAATATGGTAATAAATAAGAAAAATATGGCCCCTAAATAAAATATGCTAGAAATAAAATGTAAAAAAACGTATTACTTTGTATGAACAAAAATTAAAACAGGTTTAATCCTTTCTGGCAACAAAGCAGGCGTTAAGATGTTCAGACACCAAATAGAAACCTTTAGCACGGCAAAAAGGTCCCATTTCGTATACTTTGGTAAATATTAAAATACCGGTATAAGAAGAGGTTTTGCCCTTTTTTCTGGCAACAAAACAGGTGTTCAGATGCTCAAACACCAAACTGAAACCTTTTGCAAGGAATCGTGTCTGCATTCGCCACAAGTACTTGCGGTGAAAATATCCGGTCAAATATTCTGGGTCTCAAGCCCAACCCCCACCCACCCAAATCTCCCCGGACCCGCCACTGCGTCTCATACGAGCGGCGAGTGATAACCGAATCATTATCAACATCATCATCATCAATCCACTTCCGGATGACAGGCCTCCTGTCCCCACAATCCACTGCTCCCATCCAAGCGCAAGAGGGTCCGAGCTGAATGACTGCATCGTCGCAGATTTTGCGACCGATATCATCCATAATAGAGGGTTTTTTTGGGTTAGATCGCGTAAATATATTAACGTGTCGTAAAAGCCCGAAACGTCGTACTCAGATTGTAAATGTTGTGGCTTGGCTCTCCAACACACCGGTGTGGTGCTGTACTAGTATACTACGCTGTACACTACTAGACACTACACTATACACTACTATACACTACACCATACACTACACCATACACTACTACACTATACACTACTATACACTACACTATACACTACTATACACTAATATACACTACACTACTACACTACTATACACTACTATACACTACACTATACACTACACCATACACTACACCATACACTACTACACTATACACTACTATACACTACACTATACACTACTACACTATACACTACACTATACACTACTATACACTACACTATACACTACACTATACACTACTACACACTACACTACACACTAGTGCTGTACTAGTGACGAATTGGACACGTTCTGTTTACGTGACAACCCTCACTAGTTGGCTGTGTCGGGTGGTGTGGGGTTTTAACGACACATTTATATATTTACGCGATCTAACCCCCAAAAAAACCCTCTATTATGTATGCATAGTAGCAGTAGAGCATTCTCGCGCGGCAAGCATCTTCACTCGCCAACCCACAACTGCCCAGCGCAGTGAAACGGAGTACGGAAGGTGGCGATATGTTAACTACCTCGCCTGGTATGCAGAAGAGAGTGGGTTCGATCCCGACCCTGACGCCTGCTGCTGTATATTTGGAGTTTGCGTGTCTCTCTCTCTTTCTCTCATCATCATCATGGTGGCTAGGAGATGTTAACTACCTCGCCTGGTATACAGGAGGTCGTGGGTTCGATCCCGACCCTGACGCCTGCTGTATATTTGGAGTTTGCGTGTCTCTCTCTCTCTCATGATCATAACGGTGGCTAGGAGATCTTAACTACCTCGCCTGGTGTACAGGAGGTCGTGGGTTCGATCCCGACCCTGACGCCTGTTGTCTATTTGGAGTTTGTGTGTCTCTCTTTCTCATCATCATCATCATCACGGTGGCTAGGAGATGTTAACTACCTTGCCTGGTATACAGGAGGTCGTGGGTTCGATCCCAACCCTGACGCCTGCTGTAAATTTGGAGTTTGCGTGTCTCTCTCTCTCATCATCATCACGGTGGCTAGGAGATGTTAACTACCTCGCCTGGTTTACAGGAGGTCGTGGGTTCGACCCTGACGCCTGCTGTATATTTGGAGTTTGCGTGTCTCTCTCTCTCATGATCATCACGATGGCTAGGAGATGTTAACTACCTCGCCTGGTGTACAGGAGGTCGTGGGTTCGATCCCGACCCTGACGCCTGCTGTCTATTTGGAGTTTGTGTGTCTCTCTTTCTCATCATCATCATCATCATCACGGTGGCTAGGAGATGTTAACTACCTTGCCTGGTATACAGGAGGTCGTGGGTTCGATCCCAACCCTGACGCCTGCTGTAAATTTGGAGTTTGCGTGTCTCTCTCTCTCTCATCATCATCATGGTGGCTAGGAGATGTTAACTACCTCGCCTGGTATACAGGAGGTCGTGGGTTCGATCCCGACCCTGACGCCTGCTGTAAATTTGGAGTTTGCGTGTCTCTCTCTCTCTCTCATCATCATCATGGTGGCTAGGAGATGTTAACTACCTCGCCTGGTGTATAGGAGGTCGTGGGTTCGATCCCGACCCTGATGCCTGCTGTATATTTGGAGTTTGAGTCTCTCTCTCTCTCTCTCATGATCATCACGGTGGCTAGGAGATGTTAACTACCACGCCTGGTGTACAGGAGGTCGTCGGATCGATCCTGACCCTGACGCCTGCTGTATATTTGGAGTTTGAGTCTCTCTCTCTCATGATCATCACGATGGCTAGGAGATGTTAACTACCTCGCCTGGTGTACAGGAGGTCGTGGGTTCGATCCCGACCCTGACGCCTGCTGTATATTTGGATTTTGTGTGTCTCTCTCTCTCTCATCATCATCATCACGGTGGCTAGGAGATGTTAACTACCTCGCCTGGTGTACAGGAGGTCGTGGGTTCGATCCTGACCCTGACGCCTGCTGTCTATTTGGAGTCTGCGTGTCTCATGAAATTTTCTCCAGGTCCTCCGGTTTTTCCCCTCCATATTTCGAATGAACATGACGTGCGTTTGGAGTATTCGGCTGCTGTGAATGTCCACACGATGAGCCACTTCGTAGAGCTATCATTTGTGGCCAGTTCGCTCCTGAGAAAAAAGCTACATAGCTCAGTGGGCCGTACCTGGTAAAATAAAATACAAAATAGTTTAGTTTTACATCTTTACCGGAAAGGTAGCACAGAGTAAAACTCCGGACCTCAATCACTTGCAATACCACCTCACAACGTAGCAAGGCTTTTCCGGGATATGTTCAATTGTGTTATTTTCATACTCTTTGGTTCTTTCGGTAAAATCACGGTCGTCATCAGGCTAATAACGTCGTCTTCAGGCTGATGACGACCGCACGTTGCGATCGAAACGTCGTGATTTGTTTTATTTTATTTCTACCTACGTGACTTCACCGAAAAAAACAAAGAGTATGGATTCCTGCAGTCACGAAAGCTTCAAATTAAGATTGTGTTCTTTTCTTTGAACCTATCTACGTGACTTCACCGAAAGACCCAAGAATATGAATTCCTGCAGTCACGAAAGCTTTAAGTCACATTAAATTGTATTTAGCTTTGTCATATTGAAATTGAATGCAAGACCTGTGATTAAGTTAACAGCTTCAGCCATTTTAACCCAGACGGACGGAGGCGGCTATGCACAGCTGTACCCAGCGCTGTGGAGGCAGCAGCCGGGCTTAGTGGATCACCAGACAGATGTCGCGAAACTTCCGTGATCGTATCGGAGGAGCAGTACCCTGGCTCGACACAAGGCAGTACAATACTGTGCAACAATATGGACTCCACCTGTTCCGTCTGGAAGTTTAACTTATTTCGCGCCATTCGCATGTACGGGATCGAGCGTTTCCCCCTCGCACGCGTCGGTTTTCTCCGAGTGCTTTGGTTTCTTCCCACAATTAAAGTGCTCATTCATTGGACGATAATACATTGTATATATGTATGTTGAACTTCTTTCACACCATAACGTAGCCAACCGCGCCAATCGGAGAAAGGACCACAAACTAAACACAAAGGGCAGTTTAAAAGGACCACGATTCGTCAATCTAGATGACGATTTAAAAGTGCACAGCTCCAGTGGCTTCCTCATATCGGAAGGGCGGGCGTTCCAGACAGTCGCAGAACCGCATTTGAAAGCGCGCGATGCGGCGACCACCACATTTGTTCGATGGCCGAGCCAAACGCCGCTAGTGCCGCGAGGATAACAACATATAGAGAGGACCCCAGAACTTGGGCAATCGTTCGTCGCGCCGGATCTCCACGTGGCTTGCTGCCCACCACCTTCGCCTGTTGTTCCTCCACCTGGCGCCTCGCAGTTGTCTAGAATGTTCCACGAGAGGGCGTGGCCGGAGGCAGGGCCTAGCCGCGCCTGCGGCTATATAAGTGGAGGAGGACTCGAGGTCGGTGTGGGGGAGTCTTGGGTCCGGACTGCATCGCTGCTCGCCGTCATCTCTCTCCGTCGTTCAGCCACGTGGCAAATCTCCTGCGGAGCTCCACCGCCCTCCCCGGCACGCCGTCAGCCAGCGGCGAGACCGGGAGCGGACAAGCGGAACCCGCCGTGCGATCAACCGTGTGTGTAGTCTGTAGAGCGTAATAGCTAAGTGTGTACTTGGAGAGGAAGCTGATACCGTTGGCCTGTGCTGTGCCCGTGCGTGGAATAAAGAAGAGTACCCTCGATACGACGTGTCGCGGAAGTCGCTCATTACGCATGCATTGCAGACTTGAGTGAGGTCGGAATACATTGAACCTTCCATAAGAGGTTATACTGCTAGGAACCTCCTGATTACACCAGCCCACAGGGGATTATTGTGTCCGTCCGTCCGTCGGGCATCAAAACATGGGAGGGGTGGGGCTGGGTAGAGAGGGGAGGGTGGGGAGGGGCTGGGTGGGGTGGGGAGGGCTGGGGTGGAGGGTGGGAGGGGTGGGGCTGGGTGGGGTGGGGAGGGGCTGGGTGGGGAGGGTGGGGCTGGGTGAGGGTGGGAGGGGTGGGGCTGGGTGGGGAGGGGCTGGTCACCCCGTGGTGCCCTTATAAAACTCAACGTTTAACCTACTCACGCCGGCTTGTGCCCGCCCTCACAGTCGGCCATATTTGCGGAATACACCACGCCGCCGTTGACCCTGGCCATTGACCGAGCAACCCAACGTTCCTACCAGCTCCCTCCGCAGGACAATGTGTTTTTGTTGGGTTAGATCGCGTAAATATAAATGTGTCGTGAAACCCGACCCCAGCCGACACGGCCAATTAATAAGGGTTGACTCCTAAAAAAAAACATGCCTGACCGTTAATAGTAAATGCTGTGGATTTTACTCTCTAACACACCGTTGTGCTAAACTAGTAACGAATTGGCATGCTTCGTTTACGGGACAAACCCTTTCTAACTGTCCGTTTCGGGTGGCGGCGGGTTTAACGACACACATTTATATTTACACAATCTAACACCCCCCTCCCCCACCCCCAAAAAAAACCTCTATTGTGGATAACATCGGTCGCCGAAAGCCTCCTTGCTACGTGTTCAACTGACATTGAACCTCGTCCATATCCCTCGCGGTGCTTTAAACACGAGGGAGGCATTCGGAACATTGACGTCAGTCGGTCGGTCGGTCTTCGCTCGTGACTCAACCCGGCGGCTTTCCCAACGTCCATGGACCCCCCGGACAAAACGAATTCGGCAGGCGGACTTAACACCACGCGGTCGCCGTTCGTTTTTGCGACGAGAACAAACGGACGAATGGAAAACAACAGCAATAAGCTCCTTTAAAAAAGTTTTTTTTAAACAACGGTTTCATTAACGACTTCGTTTAACTCACGGTCGAGACACGCGGCGCCTGCGTTTTGTGCGAGCCGATTCCACAGTTTAGGGACCACGGCGTTTTTTACCTACACAAAAAAATATAATGAATAAGCCGTCCTTACAAAAATTGTAATTGCTTGAAAGGAGGCAATTAATTGATGAATTGATGCCGCTTTTCATACAGGCATGCATTGTCACCGGATCGGAGTACGTGTGTAAAATTTTAAATTGATTGGACAACAAGAAGTCGACTAACTTGTGATTACAAGATTTGACCACGACAAACACAAGTGAAGTTCAATAAAATCGTTGAAAAAATCGCCGACGCCTCCATCAACTGGTTCACGGAGGTACTTGCTACCACCATCTTTAAATTAACTGCTTCGTGAACCGTTTTTTTATTAAAGGACCACTGCCGCCTCGTATTCCCGTTGAAATATTGAGGCGGGCGGGGAGAGGGGACGGGGAGCTGGAGTTTAACCGAATTCCAAAATAATTTGGCTCTTCTCAATCTTCATGGTTTCCGACTCCCTCGGGGATATCGGAACCACGGCGTCAACTCCTCCTCACTCGTGGCCAACAACAGCCTCGCGTGTTCACGCGCCAGTCCCTTTGTCCACTTGAAGGACATCAACTACATTCACCGCGTTCGCCACACTTAATGTGTCTTCTTCTTGGTTTTTTCGGTAAAGTCACGTAGAAGGGAAGTAATAAGATAATAAAAATAAAACATAATAAAATAATTCTCACGACGTTTCGGCTACAACGCAAGCAGCCGTCTTACTTCCCTTCTACGTGACTTTACCGAAAAAAACCAAGAAGATGAATCCCTGCAGTCACGAAAGCTTTAAATCGAAATACACTTAATGTGCTTATGAAGAAGGGGGCCTTCGACCCGAAACGTCGTCTGTTAAGGCCATGCTCGCACACTGCTCAAAGCAGACGCGTTACACGTCAACCCTTAACCACGTACATCTCTATTCATTGCACGCTAATTCGTACCAAGATCCCCCGCGTAGCCTTAACAGCCTGTTTGGGGCAAGGGTCGTTAGCGAGTGGCACCCTATGAAGGCCGGCACGGTACGGCACACGTGCGGGTAGGGTGAGACCAGCATCACGACCCCGAGTAGCGACGTTTGCACATTGTATCGGGTAGTCATTTGAGGCCGAGCCGACCTAAGCGAAGCCCCGGACCGATTTCAGATATCTGCCAGTGGTGTTGTTGGCCTCGAGCGGGAATCGAACTCGGACCTCCGGGTTCGTAGCGCAACACGCTGACCACCGCGACACCGCTGCCCACAGGGGTGAAGGTCTGACCTCCCCGCGCCGTGACCATACCTCAACGCATTGTGTTCACTGCGGGGGTTAAAAATGATTTTCAATATATCACTCGCCACGTCGTCCCCTAGCACCACCCCCCACCCACCCACCCCGCCACTCGTGCACAGAGAGGCAGAGAGTGCCGGGGGTACCCCTCCCTCCCTCCTCATTCCTCCCCTCCCTCCCCTCTCCCTCCCCCTCTCCCTCCCTTCCTACTCCTCCCTCCCCCTCCCCTTTCCCTCCCTCCCCCTCCCTCTCTCCTCCTCCGCTCCCTCCCTCCCCCTCCCTCCTCTCCTCCCTCCCCCTCCCCCCCCCTCCCTCCTCTCCTCCCTCCCCCTCCCCTTCCCTCCCTCCCCCTCCCTCTCTCCTCCTCCCTCCCCCTCCTCCCTCCTCTCTCTCTTCCTCCCTCCCCCTCCTCCCTCCCCTCTCTCCTCCTCCCCTCCCTCCTCTCCTCCTCCCCTCCCTCTCTCCTCCTCCCTCCCCTCTCTCCTCCTCCCTCCCCCTCCTCCCTCCCCTCTCTCCTCCTCCATCTCCTCTCTCCTCTTCCCCTCCCTCCTATCTCCCTCCCCTTCCTCCCTCACTCCCCTCCCTCACTCCTCCCTCCCCCCTCGCTCAACGTGGAACTGCGACACCAACCAGCATCGCCCACGTACCGCGATGCAATGCGTGGCGGAGGAGTGCGCATCGCTTACGGCAGCGTATTCCCTTGCAAGGCCCGCGGGCCACTCACGGCCCCCGGTGGCCTTTAGTGTGGCCCCTGGTGGCCTTTAGTGTGGCCCCCGGTGACCTTTAGTGTGGCCTCTGGTGGCCTTTAGCGTGGCCCCCGGTGACCTTTAGTGTGGCCTCTGGTGGCCTTTAGTGCGGCCCCTGGTGGCCTTTAGCGTGGCCCCCGGTGACCTTTAGTGCAGCCCCTGGTGACCTTTAGTGCGGCCCCTGGTGGCCTTTAGTGCGGCCCCTGGTGGCCTTTAGTGCGGCCCCTGGTGACCTTTAGTGAGGCCCCTGGTGACCTTTAGTGCGGCCCCTGGTGACCTTTAGTGCGGCCCCTGGTGACCTTTAGTGAGGCCCCTGGTGACCTTTAGTGCGGCCCCTGGTGACCTTTAGTGCGGCCCCTGGTGACCTTTAGTGTGGCCCCTGGTGGCCTTTAGTGTGGCCCCTGGTGACCTTTAGGCGGCCCTGGTGCACCTTAGTGCGGCCCTGGTGACCTTTAGTGCGGCCCCTGGTGACCTTTAGTGTGGCCCCTGGTGGCTTTAGTGTGGCCCCTGGTGGCCTTTAGCACCTGGTGACCTTTAGTGGCGGCCCTGGTGGCCTTTAGTGTGGCCCCTGGTGCCTTTAGTGTGGCCCACCTGGTGGGCCTTTATGCGGCACCTGGTGGCCTTTAAGTGCTTAGGCACCTGGTGGCCTTTAGTCGTGGCACCTGGTGGACTTTAGTGCGGCCCCTGGGTGGCCTTTTAGTTGTGGCCCTTGGTGGCCTTTAGTGGTGCACCTGGTGGCCCTTTAGCGTGGCACCTGGTGGCCTTATAGTGCGGCACCTGGTGGCCTTTAGTGTGGCCCCTGGTGGCCTTTAGTGCGGCCCCTGGTGGCCTTTAGTGTGGCACCTGGTGGCCTTAGTGTGGCCCCTGGTGGCCTTTAGCGTGCACCTGGTGGCTTTAGTGTGGCCCCTGGTGGCCTTTAGTGCGGCCCCTGGTGGCCTTTAGTGTGGCACCTGGTGGCCTTTAGTGTGGCCCCTGGTGGCCTTTAGTGTGGCACCTGGTGGCCTTTAGTGCGGCACCTGGTGGCCTTTAGTGTGGCCCCTGGTGGCCTTTAGTGTGGCACCTGGTAGCCTTTAGTGCGGCCCCTGGTGGCCTTAGTGTGGCACCTGGTGGCCTTTAGCGTGGCACCTGGTGGCCTTTAGTGTGGCACCTGGTGGCCTTTAGTGTGGCCCCTGGTGGCCTTTAGTGTGGCACCTGGTGGCCTTTAGTGCGGCCCCTGGTGGCCTTTAGTGCGGCACCTGGTGGCCTTTAGTGTGGCCCCTGGTGGCCTTTAGTGTGGCACCTGGTGGCCTTTAGTGCGGCCCCTGGTGGCCTTTAGTGCGGCACCTGGTGGCCTTTAGTGCGGCACCTGGTGGCCTTTAGTGCGGCCCCTGGTGGCCTTTAGTGCGGCACCTGGTGGCCTTTAGCGTGGCCTCCGGCGGCCTTTAGTGCAACCACTGATGGCATTTAGTGCGGCGCCCACAGACGATACACAAACAGTGAAACCACCCACCCATCATCATCATCATCGTGCTACTGTCCAAACCCCCCCCCCCCGCACCCCCCCAAATGGTTTCAAATGATGTGGCGGCCCTCACACCGATAATATATTATCGGGGAAAGTGGCCATCTCTGAAAATGATTTGCTTACATCCCTTGTAATATATACGACCCCTCTGGTCTTCACACCTGATTGGATCATAGTGATGACGTCACCTTTAAACCCGGAAGCAGGAAGACTTCTTCACAATTCCGGCACATCACCTGATGAAGTTGGTTGCGATCGCCAGCGAAACGTCACGTTACTAGAATTATAAACGTTGCCGTGGGTTTACTCTCCAACGCACCGGTGTGTGCAGAAGTTGCAACTGATTGGCACGTTTTGTTTACGTGACAGACCTTCCTAAATAATGACACATTTATATTTACGCAATCTAAGCCAAAAAAAATAACTTTGTTACGCACCGCTTATTTTTGCTTTTCATCGGTAAAATATCAATAGTGGAAACGTCTTCAAATAAAAATTATAACGTTTAAGAGTTGTTTATTTTACATATACATTGTTTATTTGACTATTGGGGTAAAAAATATAAACATTCATTATATCCGAATCTAACGGGTAGCATTAATCGTACAGTGCATAAGGCGAAAACAAAAGGCAAAAAAACAAGGCAACATACGTAAGGAAAAATACATGAAGCAAAATACGTGAAGCAAAAACAATTGAACACGTTTGTCAATAACATGGATCAATAACAGCAGGCATGTTATTTATAAGCGGTCCGACTGCGATTTACACCGTAAAAATTGTGAATGCATGTTTTCTGTAGTTTTTTTGTCTTACTGTGTGCCCATTAAACTGGCTAACGTTAGCCCAACGTTGGCATTTAGTTTCAAATTCTTGGGTTTTTTCGGTAAAGTCACGTAGGTAAAAAATTTAAATTATTAATTTTAATTAAAAAAAATTAAAATTATTAATTTTGATGTTTAACCTACGTGACTTTACCGAAAAAACCTAAGAATATGAATCCTTGCAGTCACGAAAGCTTCAAATCTAGAATTAAGGCATTTAGTTTGGCCCAACGTCGGACCAACGTTGGCCCAACGGTGACTGGGTGGGTCTCGTGGCAATTCACGTGCACCAAGCCCAGGGGGGGGGGGGGCGGGGGGGGGGGAGCCTCGCTGCCGCTGTGCGTCACTGCGGTGATGGGGCCAGATGTCAACAACAACAACAACAAAAACCCGACATGCGTGCCGAAGCTCTATGAAAGTTTTGATTTAAAGCTTTCGTGACTGCAGGGATTCATCTTCTTGGTTCTTTCGGTAAAGTCACGTAGAAGGGAAATAATAAAAGAATAAAAATAAAACATAATAAAATTATTAAACTTCCCTTCTACGTGACTTTACCGAAAGAACCAAGAAGACTCTATGAAAGTATTGTGAGGGGCCATCCATTGAGTAGGTACCCAAAAATCTGTCAAAGCATGACCACCTCCCCTCCTCCCTGTACGCACGCGAACTTTTTACACCCCCCTCCCCCGAATCCTACAGAACGGTCGATATTTAATCCACGCAGAAATTATCAAGGATTAATAATATTAAATAATATTATCGTGTTTAAGCAAACAGATACGATAGTCCGGCGGTGGATCTAACTCATTTGAAGGCCAATGTAGACAAATTATTATCGAGGCTTCAACCCCCCTCCCCCCACGTTTCCAATGCGTACATTGTCAGTAGACCCACTCATACGCAAGCATACGCATTTGGGTTAACCCCCCCATGCATGCGTACGTACTCAATGGATGGCATCCTTATTACGCTTGTTAACCGATGAGAGCCTCACTAAGTCACTGAGACTCAGGAAGGGTCCTGCCAAGTTGTCGCAGCAGAGGGCGTGGGGTGGAGGGAGGGCAATTTATTTCTGCTGCGCATGCAATGCAAACCGAGTCATTTGCGGGAACATTTTTATTTTATTTTTTTATTTGAACCACGACGCGACCGACGCCAACGTGATCTAGAACGTCAACTGCTAGTCAGGCGGACAGTGGCGCTTAGTCCAGACGTGTGGGATTTTTTTTGTTTTTGTTAACACACCTGCAGTAGACTTTCGCGAACAAATATTATCCAATTCTGGGCAAATCGCCTGACGAAGCTGGTTGGTGTTGGTGTAATCACCCGGCGAAACGTCACGGTAGCCAAATTGTAAATGTTGTTGTGGGTTTACTCTCCAACACACAACCGGTGAGTGCTGAACTAGTATATTACACTATACACTACACTATACACTACACTATACTACAAATGTAAATGTTGTTGTGGGTTTACCCTCCAACACACAACCGGTGTGTGCTGAACTACGATATTATACACTACACTATACACTGCACTATACACTACACTATACACTACAATATAATTGTAAATGTTGTAGTGGGTTTACTCTCCAACACACAACCGGTGTGTGCTGAACTAGTACACTACACCATACACTACAGTATACACTACACTATACACTACACTATATACTACACTATACACTACACTATATACTACACTATACACTGCACTATACACTGCACTGCACACTATACACTACACTATACACTGCACTATACACTACACTATATACTACACTATAATTGTAAATGTTGTTGTGGGTTTACTCTTCAACACACAAGCGGTGTGTGCTGAACTAGTATATTACACTATACACTACACTATACACTATACTACAATTGTAAATGTTGTTGTGGGTTTACTCTCCAACACACAACCGGTGTGTGCTGAACTAGTATACGATACTACACACTATACACTACACTATACACTGCACTATACACTACACTATACAGTACACTACACTATAATTGTAAATGTTGTAGTGAGTTTACTCTCCAACACACAACCGGTGTGTGCTGAACTAGTACACTACACTATACAATACACGATACACTACACTATATACTACACTATACACTACACTATATACTACACTATACACTGCACTATACACTGCACTGCACACTATACACTACACTATACACTGCACTATACACTACACTATACACTATAATTGTAAATGTTGTTGTGGGTTTACTCTTCAACACACAACCGGTGTGTGCTGAACTAGTATACTACACTATACACTACACTATATACTACACTATACACTACACTATATACTACACTATACACTACACTATACACTACACTATATACTACACTATACACTGCACTATACACTGCACTATACACTGCACACTACACTATACACTGCACTATAATTGTAAATGTTGTTGTGGGTTTACTCTCCAACACACGATCGTTGAGTGCTGAACTCGATACGATTTGGCACCGTTTTTGTTTACGTGACAAACTTCACTAATCGGCTGCGTCGGGTGGTGGCGGGTTTAACGACGCGTTTATAGTCACGCGATCTAACCCCCAACAACAACAAAAAAACACTTCATTATGGACACCTGCAGTGATAACCAAGGCGCCACTTTTTACAAATTTTCTTGCTGTGATTTTCACACCTGATGATGGGCGCTTGTGTTGCAATCGAAACGTCGTGAGAATTGTATTGTTTATTTTTGTTATTTCCCTTCTACGTGACTTTACCGAAAGAACCGAGAAAATGACAACAACACATTCGAAAATAGCTCCACCACACGAGCTTGAAAGGATAAATGTTTCTACTGTAATTGGTGACGTTTCGGGCAATTGCCATTCTTCAAGGTGCAAAGCACAGCAGGGCCCATGTTATGCAACATTTAGCCCAATGGATCATTCGCATGAACTAAACTATAAACTAAACGAATTTTTTTTTATCAGCCCCACTGAGCTATTTCGCTCTTTTTCAGAAGCGACCTGGCCATCACAGATGATAGCTCAGCAAAGCGCCTTACCACGTGGTAATGTATAGCAGCAGCCAAAGCGCGACCACGGGGGGAGCGAGACACGCAAACTCAAAATATACAGCAGGCATCAGGGTCTGGATCGAACCCACGACCTCCTGCGTACCAGGCGAGGTAGTTAACATCTAGCCACCGTGATGATGATGAGAGAGAGAAAGAGAGACACGCAAACTCCAAATATACAGGGATTGTCAGGGTCGGGATCGAACCCACGACCTCCTGCATACCAGGCGAGGTAGTTAACATCTCCTAGCCACCGAGATGATGATGAGAGAGAGAGACACGTACACTCCAAGTATACAGCAGGCATCAGCAGGGTCTGGATCGAACCCACGACCTCCTGCGTACCAGGCGAGGTAGTTAACATCTCCTAGCCACCGTGATGATGATGATGAAAGAGAGACACGTACACTCCAAGTATACAGCAGGCATCAGCAGGGTCTGGATCGAACCCACGACCTCCTGCACACCAGGCGAGGTAGTTAACATCTCCTAGCCACTCTATGGTCAATCGCAACTGCAACTATTGTGGGCGACTATTAACGACTTTCAAAACAACGTACAGTTTAGAGATCGACATTTGAACCTTATTCAAAATGCATCATCGATTGCAAGCGTTTGGGCTTTTATTGACTCATTCATTGAAGAAACTAACGGGCATGATCAGCATTTTGACCGCTATCGAAAGCGTTGCCGGCCGGACAGTTCAATTCCAGCGCGGGTTCTGAGCAAGTAGAACGAAACGCGCCTCAATCTCTGCTCAGCGCCAGTGCCATCAATCTTCTGGATTTCACCTCTCGTATCTCTCCCCCCCCCCCCCCCCCCGGTTTATTGTGAACGCAGCTCGGTTTGGTCTGACACACACACACAGAGATCCCCCGCGTAGCCAACAGACTGTTGGAGCAAGTGCTGTCAGCGTGCGCCTATGAAGGCCAGAACGGCACACGAGGGGGTGGGTGGCCAGCAGCATGCCCGGCTGCCTTTGTCTCTCCAGTGGCGATGTTTACTACACACCACAACGAGGTACTCATTTGAGGCTGAGTTGACTTAGGCGAGGCCCGGGGCCCGTTCAGATATTCGTCACTGGTGGTGGCCGTGAGCGGGAATCGCCGGGTTCGTAGCGCAGGGTAGCGCTACCCACTACACTACCGCTCCTCAACAACAACAACAACCGCCATTCACCACTAAGTGGCGGTGACGTCACCACGACGCTTGTGTCAGGCTATGTGCACCATGAAGCCACGTGAAGTGTAGAACGCCCGCTGGCAGGAGGTCACGGGGCAGACCCAGGTGCCACGAGTCGACTGACTGAAATGACCGAGACGAGTGGCCGATGCACCACCTGTGCCCTCTACTGTGCCAACTTGCTGTGCTTTAGCCACCCGGCACTCCGCTCGTTGTTGTGAGCGTCGCTCCTCCGCCCTCCGTTATTGTTGGAGGGCGACTGCCTCCAACTGCCCAGTAGCGTCCTTCACGAGCCTCCTCCACAGAGGCCGATCTTGACACCGCTGGTACCGGTCATCGGCAAGTCCACTCAGCTCCACGTCCTCCTGTACCACATCACTCCATCTCTTCTCTAGCCCGTGCCGTGCACGTTTAGCCCCCTTCATCCAGCCAAACAAAAGCTGTTTAGGCATGCGGTGGCTGGGCATGCGGGCTACATGACCCAGCCAACGCAACCTTGCCCGCCAGAGAAACCCACCAATGGGACTTTGTCCAGAACTTTCAAGGATTTGTGAGCTCCTCACACACACAGACGCACGCGCACACGTTGCAACACTTCCCTTCCCCGTGGGCATCGAGGTGGTGGCATAACCCTGGAACTCGCCAGGAGAATCCGGGTACGAGAAAATGTGGACTCCACCCGGTTCCCTTCTGTATGGGATGCAGCGTTGCTCCCTCGCATGCGTGGGTATTTTTAAATCCTTTATATTAAGTTCACTTGCTTGCTTGCGCGCTTACGACCGTGCAAATCTTTCGGTCGTTTTTTAACCCACTTCCCGTGATCCAATCGAGCTGACATTTTCCACACAGACTCGTTGTGCGTGACAATTAATTTTCGTGAAAATTTTTTTCCAAAATTTTACACTGTTTAGGGGAATTTTTTTAAATATTTAATTACCAATTGCTTAATGCTGGCAGACAATCATCTGACCCATAGATGGCAACCATCTCAAGCCAGAGGACGAGAGGACTCTAGCCGCCACGCATATAAAGGATTTATAGCGAAAAACTTAGTTTTTACGGGTTAATTTATTTTGTGTTCCGGCTGCTCCGGTTCTCCAACACACCGGTGTGCTGTACTGGTAACGAATTGGCACGTTTTGTTTACGTGACAAACTTTACTAATTGGCTGTGTCGGGTGGTAGCGGGTTAAACAACACGTTTATATTTACGCAATCTAACCCTCTTAATAATATTGGTCGCGATAGCCTCCTACTACGTGTTAAATTCCCCAAAGCTCTGCGGTCCTCTATGTAGGGTGCTTCCAATAAAGTGTTAACACTTACATGGGACAATCGTTTTTAATGGGAAAAATTAACCCGTAAAAACAACGTTTTTCACTATAAATCCTTTATATGCGTGGCATCGGTTTTATTTTATTATTCATTTCTGTTTTTCTTGAGTAAGAGTTTAATTTTTATCACATTGCTATTTTAAATGAAATATGAAATGTTTTTTTCCTAAAATGTGGAACATTTTGGAAATTGTTTTCACGAAAATAAATTGTCACGCACAACGAGTCTGTGTGCAAAATGCCAGCTCGATTGGATCACGGGAAGTGGGTTAAAAAACGACCGAAATATTTGCACGGTCCTAAGCAAGCAAGCGAACTTAATAAAAAAGGATTTAAAAAGAACGGACAATGTACACTGTAGACATGATAACAAATGTAATGTTAATAGCGTCAAAAAGTCACAAAGTCTCCACTTGCTCGCCGCCGTTGTCAACACACGTTGCCTGGAATCTTCTCCAGGTGGTCTCCAGAAACCGGGAGGCGCATTTCTCGTGGTATCGTTGCAAATTCTCAGAAGCGTTAAAATGTTTTAAGCACCCTGATACATTCAGGTGCTATCGGCCAATCGATGAACATTTGACACGTGGGAGGAAACCGGAGCACGTGATGGGAGAGGCAGCACCACTGGCACAGACGGAACGGGTTGGAGCAGAGGTCGCAACCGGGTACCCGATACCCGTACCCTACCCGCAACCCGGCTACCCGTACCCGGCCAGGTACGGGTACCCGTTTGCGACCCTGGTGCGGCCGGGTACGGGTAAGGAATCAAAACCCGTTTGCGACCTCTGGGTTGGAGTCCACGTTGTTGCTGTACTGCCCTCTCCTGGCAACCCAGGGGTCACAGCACCTGCTCGAAGCCCACCCAATGGGAAGGGGATTTTTCAGGCGAACATCGATTCCTGATTGCCGGTGGATCCAAGCAAACCATCTCGGCCGCTGCCTGGATTTACAGGCAGCAAACTGCGGTAGCCACCACCGCTGCCCGGCTAAGTTGAGAACGTTTTGGGCCCGATGCCAGTTCGTTTACGTTTGTACGACGGTAATTGTTGTTGCCTTAAAGCTTTCGTGACTGCAGGAATTCATATTCTTGGGTCTTTCGGTAAAGTCACGTAGATAGGTTCAAAGAAAATAACAAAAAAACTTAAAAAGTTACAAAAAACTACGTTTCGATCGCAACACAAGCAATCGTCATCAGGAGAGGGAAAAAAACGATCTACGTGACTTTACCGAAAGACCCAAGAATATGAGAATTTTCGTTCTCCCCCCCCCACCCCCCGCAGTGAAAATATATCAATGGGAAAATGTGAAAACGGCGGCGGTTGCAGAGGTGGCACGTGCGTCTGTGAGTGTGGCGAGGCCGGGGACTGTGGCTTGGCACAAACGCCGCTTACACAACATTAAACGCAAAGGCGTTCCTGGTAGGAACCTCCTGTTTCCACCAGCCTACAGGAGATTATTGTGTCCGTCCGTCGTGCATCCAGAAATGGGAGGGATGGGGCTGGGTGGGGAGGGGCTGGGTGGAGAGGGTGGGGAGTGGCTGGGTGGGGAGTGTGGGGCTTGGTGGGGGGTGAGAGTAGTGGGGCTGGGTGTGGAGGGGCTGGTCACCCCGTGGTGCCCTTATAAAACTCAACGTTTAACCTACTCACGCCGGCTTGTGCCCGCCCTCACAGTCGGGCATATTTGCGGAATACACCACGCCGCCGTTGACCCTGGCCATTGACCGAGCAACCCAACGTTCCTACCAGCTCCCTTCGCAGGAATGTGTTATTTTTTTTACTAATGACAGCTCATCGCCGAATTTAGTTTTCTGGGGAGGGGGTGGGGGTTTAATGCAGGCACGTTGTCTTACGCGTGCGTGAACCACTCACGCGCGTTCTCTCTGACAGGTTTTCCGCAAACGTTCAAATTGTAGGAATCGGCGTGACCTGTAACGTAGGCAAGAATCACTATGGCACACATATCACCCCCAGAGAATTGTAGCTACCCATGTGACCGCAAAGAAAAAGACCCCGCATAACCTTGAACAGGCTTCTTGGGTCAAGTGCTGTTAGCGAGCAGCTAAGAAGGCCGGAACGGCACACGAGGGGGTGGTTCTGGCAAGAAACCATCCCCAGCCGCCTTTGTCTCCCCAGCACCAGGCACTCGTTAAAAGGGCGAAGAATCGACCTAGGGGGGAGACCCAGGACCGGTTCAAATATTCACCACTCTCGTCGGCCGTGAGGAATCAAACTAGGGTGCGCCGGGTTCGTAGCGCAGCGCGCTAACCGCTGTCCCGCCGCTCCCCAATTACACGCCTGTCGCATGCAATGCGCACCAGCGTGTGGTCGGGGAACGACCGGAGAGAGGGGGGGGAGGGGGGAGCGCAAAACCCCCGTGGTAGAAAAAAATAAAATCCAAAATATATGATGGGCAATAAAATTAGTGGAAAGTGATGCGAGCTTGCACTCATTCGCCTCCATACGATTACGCACAGTTCTGTGCTGCCGCACAATCTCATCATCTGCGCCCCCGTCACGGCCTGCGGGGAACCGCCACTGGGCATAAATTATGTACATGGAGCGGCTTCACTTTCCTAATTATTTTCTCCACTGCTTCTCGCAACGGCCCCCCCCCCCCCCCCCCCAGGTCGCAAATTCCATTTCGTGGATTAAATTGTTCCGACGGACCTCGTGTTTAAGATTGTCCGCAGTCCTTTCACGCAGCCGCCCAGTAAACATGCCAAAACGTTGGCCTCGACGTTGGCCCCAACGTTGACCTAACGTTGGATTAACGTTGGGGCTAACATTAGGGCAAACGTTGGGGCCAACATTGGGACTAACGTTGGCATGTGGTCGGAACCGTTGAGGCCAACCTTGACCCAACGTTAATCCCACGTGGACCCAACGTTAACCCAACGTTCACCCAACGTTTCATGCCGACTGGGTTGTGTTAAGATTCCCCCCCCCCCCTCTGCTCCCACACCCAAACACAAACACGGATACCAGAAAAGGACAAACAAAACAAGGCATTCTAAACAAATGCTACCCCCACCGACTTCAACTTTACATTTTTGTTTTACCGATAGCGAAATACGTAAATACCGCAATGAGGACACGACGCACAGAAACAAATTACGAACGCAGGACAGCCAAGTTGGTCAGTATTATTTTATTCAAATGTAATACACCGGCGTAATACAAATTGTGCATGTGTGTGTGTATATATATTAAATCGAGGGGGCTAAACGTGCGCGGTATTGGCTAGAGAAGAGATGGAGTGATGTGGTACAGGAGGACGTGGAGCTGAGTGGACTTGCCGATGACTGGTACCAGCGGTGTCAAGATCGGCCTCTGTGGAGGAGGCTCGTGAAGGACGCTACTGGGCAGTTGGAGGCAGCCGCCCTCCAACAACAACGGAGGGCGGAGGAGCGACGCTCACAACAACGAGCGGAGCGCCGGGTGGCTAAATCACAGCAAGTTGGCACAGTAGGGGGCACAGGTGGTGCATCAACCAGTCATCTCAGTCGACCTGTGGCACCTGGGTCTGCCCCGTGACCTCCTGCCAGCGGGCGTTCGACACCTCACGTGGCCTCAAGGTGCACATGGCCTGGCACAAGCGTCATGGTGACGTCACCCCCACTTAGTGGCGAATGGCGGTTGTTGTTGTTGTTGTTATATATATTAGGGGTGCGATCTCACGATTTTTGTGTTCATCCAATTTTTCCCAAATTAATTAATCGCTCCTAGATATAAGACATCGGGATTATCCCGAGTGGAAAAAAAATCCTACGTCGGATTGATCCGGTAAAGCAGCGGTCGGGAACCTATGGCTCGCGAGCCATATATGGCTCTTCCGGTGACGGCATATGGCTCCCAGACAATTTTGAGTTGAAAAAAATAATAATAAAAAAATAAAAATAAAATCAGTTTGGAACTGATTTTAAAATACTTGTGATATTGCTTAATAATACCGTGTCATTTTAAAGTAAACAGAAATTAGTTTTGAAGATAACATTTCTCGGGTCACGGGTCCCGTGACCAGAAGTCGCATTAAAAGTAAGACATTTAATTTATTATACGTTAAAAATTACAATATGGCTCTCAATGAAATATGTTTAGAAATATTTGGCTTTTATGGCTCTCCCAGTCAAAAAAAATCAACACACACGGCATCGGACGCCACGTGTGTAGATTTACAACTAAGACGTATTGAATTAATGTTACGTGTCTTTTGTTTTTCGTTAAATACTACAGACTTTAACGGTAATTCTAGATTTGAAGCTTTCGTGACTGCAAGGATTCATATTCTTAGGTTTTTTCGGTAAAGTCACGTAGGTAAAACATTAAAATTAATAAAAGTAAAATAAAATTAAAATAAAAAATCACGACGTTTCGGAGGCAACACAAGCTTCCATCTTCAGGTGGAACCGTCACAGCCACGACAGCTGTATCAAGTAAATGAGAGATTACAAGAGCTACCACTCCGTATATATAATGGTTGGAGAGGGGAAGGGCCAAGTACAGCACACTTTTTATTAATATGGTAAGGTGAGGCTTAAGACTAAGAATAGACTGCATAACAAAGGCTAATTTTAATGTGTTACCTACGTGACTTTACCGAAAAACCCTAAGAATACTTTAACGGTATTTAAAAAAAAGGAATAGTCACAAACACGAGAATATTTTCTATCGGGAAAACGGCACGCACGAGAGGAGCCGTATATTTTGTGTTTTCTTTATTTAAATCGTTTCATTACACCACACCCAGCACCGGCTTAAGCTAGTGCGGGGCCTGTAAATAAATAAATATACACGTAAATATTAAAACAAACATTTTAAACTTGCATAGTAAAGTAATTGTATTTTTTCATTTGCTATACAGCCAAATAATACGACAAATCGCTAACCTTAAACTACCCCATCATTCATAAAAGTCGAAGGCGGTATAGTACTATAGTGATAGAGCAAGTGCAGAATCACTGAACCGGAATTAATAGCTTGAAAGCATTTAGCGCGGGGGCCCTTGAAATTGCGGGGCCCTTGAAAAAAAAAAGAACACGTTTCAGGTGACGGACGCTTGTGTTGCAAACGAAACGTCGTGTTTCTTTTATTATTTTTTCTATCTACGTGACTTTACCGACAGAACCAAAGATTATGTAGTAGCTATTCTGTAAAGTCACGTAGGTAAAAAACTTTAATAACGTAAATCATGACCTCGTGATTTAATTTATTTTAAGTGCGTCCACTTAAGCGGTTGTGCTTTCGCTAAGTTGTCCCTTACCACGTTTCAGGTGACGGACGCTTGTGTTGCGCCCGAAACGTCGTTATTTAATTTATTTGAATTTTTTACCTACGTGACTTTACCGAAAACTTAAAATCTAGAATTATGTAGTAGCTTACTTGTGCTCCTAGGATAATCCGGCGCTGCCACCACCCCGTGGCATACGAGACGGCAACGTCCTTAATGCGTAACGCCACGAAGCACAGCGATTCTTACAGAGCCCCATGCACACGCAGCGCAGGAGTTGTGTGCCTGTCGACCATCACCCCCCCCCCCCCCCCCCACTGCTTTCGTGCGTTTTCCGTTTTTTTCTCGTAACAAAAAAATCATTTTCATTTAAGAACAGCAACAGAAAGAGCCTCCCTTGCTGATAACAATTTCACCACAAAGCCTATTCATCTTCTTGGTTCTTTCGGTAAAGTCACGTAGAAGGGAAATAATAAAATAATAAAAATAAAACATAAAATAATTCTCACGACGTTTCAGCCACAACGCAAGCAGCCTTCTACGTGACTTTACCGAAAGAACCAAGAAGATGAATCCCTGCAGTCACGAAAGCTTTAAATCGTTTTCCGTTTCTTTCACGACTCAAAAAGTTTGCGCGAGCTGCAGGCCTTTGACGTCGGTTAACCTTGCCCGGCATTCAATGAGGGTATTTTAAAAAAAATCTGGCTCCGCGACCAACGATCCCCAATTTTATCGAATGCGTTCACGTCCCAAATCCGAGGGGATAAAAAAAAAATTTGTTGAAAAAAAACCGCAACAATTTTCTTGGCCGCTCCGTGCCGGCCGTAATCGCTCTCCTCATTAAAGATGCTGCCACTCTCTTCCTCCCCTCGTCGCTCTGCCGATCCGTCACAGACAGGTCTCGCAAGGCGCCACGGTGGCTAGCAGATGTTAACGACGTCGCCGGGTGTACAGGAAGGTCATGGGTTCGATGCTGACGCCTGCTGTGTATTTGGAGTTTGCGTGTTCCCTCTCTCTCTCTCGTTCGCTCCCCGTGGTCGCGTGAATTTTGCCTCCGGTTTCTTTCCGTTAACACATTATAAACATGCGTTTAGTGTATTTGGTTTCGATGCACGTCGACCTGATAAACCACTTTGCTGGACTATCATTTCTGATAGCCAGGTCGCTTAAAAATAAAAAAAAGCTGTACAGCTCAGTGGGCCTTACCTGGTAAAAAAAATTAACCCATAAAAACAAAGTTTTTCACTATAAATCTTTATATGCGTGGCGGCTAGAGTCCTCTCGTCCTCTGGCTTGAGATGGCTGCCACCTATGGGTCAGATGATTGCCTGCCACCATTAAGCACTTGGTCATTAAATATAAAAAATAAAAATTCCTAAAAAGTGTACTATTTTAGAAAAAAAATTTCACGAAAATAAATTGTCACGCACAACGAGTCTGTGTGCAAAATGTCAGCTCGATTGGATCACGGGAAGTGGGTTAAAAAACGACCGAAAGATTTGCACGGTCGTAAGCGCGCAAGCAAGCAAGTGAACTTAATATAAAGGATTAAAAATAAAACATATTTTATAGTTTCTACTCAACCCCAATTATTCAAAAATGACGTCTCGTCATCTCCTCCTCCATCCGCCACAAGACCCCGGGATGTCCCTGCGAATCGAGGAAAACAGTCGCCTCCCCATTCAGCAGGAACCTCGCTCGGTCACCTGCCTCGCCATCACTTGAAATCACGCAATCCCTACTCTTGGTTCTTTCGGTAAAGTCACGTAGAAGGGAAATGATAACATAATAAAAATAAAACATAAGATCAAATTCTCACGACGTTTCGGCCACAACGCAAGCAACTGAAACGTCGTGAGAATTTGATCTTATTATGTTAAATTTTTTATTATTTTATTACTTCCCTTCTGCGTGATTTTACCGAAAGAACCAAGAATATGAATCCATGCAGTCACGAAAGCTTTAAATAGAAATTTCACGCAATCCCCTTTGGGACCCGTCCGTTTCACCTCAACCAATGCCAATTCAACGCCGGCGAAGTTTTGTAGAGCTGAATAAGCGAGTTCAAAAGAACTCGCGAACAAAAAAACTGCCTTGTGAAAGACCCAACGCAGATGATCCCTGGGGTCTGATCTTCCACGAAGCACATGGCCCACCCCTAAACCGCATTCACTGCACAAACCATGGCAGATGCGGACAATAGCGTAGCCAGGATTTTCAGGTAGGGGGGGGAGGCAACCCCTCCAGCAGTGAAAAATTATAGAGGAGTTGTTAGTAAGTAAGGACTTGTCCCTTGCTTTTTATTCGATGCGTGTTGCGGCGATGGCGCAGCCATCGATCGAGGGTCGAATTCGAACCGCGTTGATGTGATCGGCATCGCGCTCGCTGAAGGTGAATGCCTTCAGGGAAGTCGTGTACTGTATATGCAACTGCGCACAATTCTGTGAGTCACTTATAACTGCTTTGCCGTTACTTATTGCCAATTATGGACTCAGACTATTGTCCTATCATCTCATAGAGTCCCTGGGACGTAATAATATGCAACACAGTGGCAGTGGGGGTCGCAAAATGCCGATTTATTACCAATAAACCCCAATGATCCGATCGAAATTAGGGATTTCGATCGGATCATTGGGGGGGGAGGCACGTGCCACCCCCCACCCCCCAATGGCTCCGCCAGTGGATGCAGATACCTGATGTACAAATGGAACATTCAAAACTATCCGGTGTGCGACTGCGGTCATCCACAACGTGTAACGGACCCAATGGCCCCGTCCATAAATTACTAATGAGACGTCGCAGCAGCGTTAAACTCCTCTGCCATTATCTAATCATCTGAATGTGAAATTCGCTGCTGTTGCTATGCATCCCCAACACCATCGGCCGCACGCCAAGCAGACGATCTCCTTCAAACGTGCAATGGGGGGCCAGCTCTTGAAGCCAGCGTGGACACGCCGAGAGCCATTTTGTCTATCCACTGCTGGGACGGATACTTTCCCTCCCCGCTTTAACGACAACACAGCAAGCATCACCACAACAACAACAACAACACGACCACAGCGATACAACAACGCAAGCTCTTATCAATCGCAATCATTCGCCGTCGTTGTGCTGTACTGCTATGCCCCCTGCCTTCAACGTGTAGCTATCATTTGCGGCCAATGTCGGTTCTTGAAATGAAGTTATCAACTCGGTGGGCTTTGCCTGGTAGAACGGGGGATGGTTTCGTGTTGTTTTTGTTTGTGTTTGGGTCGATTTAACTTTCTCGTGCTTTGCCCTACTGTTGTGTCTTTGTACCGTTTGTTGTTGTGACGTTCCTACCCCGTGTACCTCATCGGATTCCTCCGGCGTAAAGACCTATTCTGGTTCTGAATTAGTAAAAGTGCATCACGTTTCGCGATGTGGACGATACTGGCGTTTGCTGCAGTCCGGCTGCATCCATTCCCCTACGAGCAGGTGTTGATTATACCAATCTGTAACACGATTCTTGTCCATGGGTAGGAAGTGTTATTTCATAATTGATTATGCCTCAAAAGTATAGAAAATGGCTGTTATTCCACACAAACAAACTTTGCTTTTGTGACCAGGACTTTAAGTGAAGGAATGACACAAATGCACACCACGTTTTCTCATTTAAAATAGGAACATTTCAAAATATCACTGTCCTGGTCACAAAAGCAAAGTTTATGGGGGATAATAGCCATGTTCTGTACTTGTGAGGCATAACCAATTAGGAAATAACACTTCACACCCAAGAACAAGAATAATTTCGATTTAAAGCTTTCGTGACTGCAGGGATTCATCTTCTTGGTTCTTTCGGTAAAGTCACGTAGAAGGGAAGTAATAACTTTACCGAAAAAAACAAGAAGATGAACAAGAATAATCTTGATTTAAAGCTTTTGTGACTGCAGGAATCAATACTCTTTGGTTCTTTCGGTAAAGTCACGTGGGGGGGGAGGTGGGGGGGGGGGGGAGGTGGGGGGGAGGTGGGGGGGGGAGGTGGGGGGGGAGGTGGGGGGGGGAGGTGGGGGGGGGCATAGAGCAGCAAAGGATGACAAAAAAAACAAGAAACGCGTCGCGATCTCAGCGACGAACAAGCAGGTTAAACAACAATAACAACAACAATGACAACAACAATAACAACAACCCCCTCAACATTCGTCCACACCACGCGCGTGGCGACGGAGAAGACAATGACGATGACGCTGATGACTTTGATGACTTTGATGACGATGACGACGACGATGATGAAGATTACGCTGATGACGTTGATGACGACAATGATGATGACAATGATGACGATGACAATGATGACGACAATGATGACGACAATGATGACGATGATGGAGATTATGCTGATGACGATTATGAAGATTATGCTGATGACGTTGATGACGATGATGATGACGATTACCATGACGACGATGATGACGACGATGATGACGACAATGATGACGATGACCACGATGATGATAAAGATGATGCTGATGACGTTGATGACGATGATGACGATGATGACCACCATGACGATGATGATGATGACATTAATGACGACGATGACCATGACAACGATGATGACGATGATGATAACGATGATGACAATGATGACGATGATGGACAACGATAACAATGATGATGATGATAATGACGATGATGATAACGACGATCACAATGATGATGACGACGATCTTTTCTTCTTCCGTACGGCTACTGGTGTAGATTGCAGAGACAACAACAACAACTACAAATTCAAATTCAGGTGGTCAAGCCAAACCACCGCATCAGCAGGAGCAGCAGAGCAGCGCACCGCTGCTGCGATGTCTCCTTTGTATTAGTGCAGCGGTCGGGAACCTATGGCTCGCGAGCCATATATGGCTCTTCCAGTGACGACATATGGCTCCCAGACAATTTTTAGTTGGAAAAAATAATAATAATAATAAAAAATAAAAAATCAGTTTGGAACTGATTTTAAAATACTTGTGATATTGCTTAATAATACTGTGTCATTTTAAAGTAAACAGAAATTAGTTTTGAAGATAAATTTCACGGGTCACGCCTGCACGAAGCTCAACCTCACCACGTATGAACCAGACTACAAGGCCATCAGGAAAACCATGCAGCACCAGAAGTCGCATTAAAAGTAAGACATATTTAAATTATTATACGTTAAAAATACTATATGGCGCTCAATGAAATATATATAGAAATATTTGGCTTTTATGGCTCTCCCAGTCAAAAAGGTTCCCGACCCCTGTATTAGTGGATTGGGGCATTGCGTCGTTATACATCGTCACGGTGCTGTTCTAGATGACCACAGTTGCACAATACTACTGAAGAGTTTACGACGACGATGATGATGTCAGCAGTGATTTCACACGTAGGCTTTTGCGACCAATATTATTCATAATAAAGGTTTGTGGGTTAGATCGCGTTATTTATAAATGTGTCGTAAACCTCCACCGCCCGACACGGCCAATCAGTAAAAAAAATGTGTCACGTTTACAAAGGACAAATAGTTCACTACTTTAGCCCACCGGTGTGTTGAAGAGTGAATCAACATCATTTACAATTTTGAGTACCACGTTTCGCTGGTAATTACATCCAGCATCATCGGGCAATTTGTCAGAATTGAGAAATGTGACGTCACATGCACAACTTTAAATAAATATAGAATTGTTATAACAACACTCCTACAACATCAGAGTGCAGCGCCACATTAAACACGCACTACACTGACAATAGTTTAAAGCGATTTGAAGCATGTTTTATTTTCAAAATGGAAATATGTTTTTTTTGGGGGGGGGGGGGCAGAGCTTTGTGACGTCATATTTGAGGGGGGGGGGGGGTCTGACTTTTTGTGACGCCGTGTGACCAGGGTGGGGGGGGGGGTCAAAAATCGTCCAAAATCGCGTGACGTCATTTATGGACGGCCCCATACATTATCTGTGTCCTATTTGTCAGAATCATTACACTTCATCCATCCACGTTATTGAATGCAAATGGTCTGTCCTAACTCGTGGCCATTGAGCAGGCGAGAACTCTCCACTTGCCTCGCAACCTCAAATTATCACGGGTGGCTACGTACGGTGCAAAAGAAGTTCAACATACGCACGTACGTATCTGTATTTCCCCGCTACTCAATGAAAACAACAACAACAACATCTTGCATCCATGACGCGTTTAAAATGCAACCGCGTCTCGCAACGCTGTTCAATATAATGGCACGCCTCCCATGGTGAGCGAACAAGGAGGCTTATATAAGGCATCTCTCTCTCTCTCTCGCTCCATGAGCCGTGTCCTTTCTGAAATATGTCAACGACCGTGTCCTTCCTTCCCATTCAGCTCTGAACCGCTCGATATCCACTCGCGAACTTTTGCGTCGAATAATCCTCCCCCCCCAGTCGCATCCAATCGTCCGCACTTGCTTACACAGCGATTCATCCGCTTCTATAACAAGGCGTTAAACCTTCTTGGTTCTTTCGATAAAGTCACGTAGATGGGAAATAATAAAGTAATACAAATAAAACATAATACAATGTAGTATTTTATTTTATTATTTTATTCTTTTAATTTATAATGTTGTATTTTTATTATTTTATTTTAGTATGTTTTATTTTTATTATTTTATTATTTCCCTTCTACGTGACTTTACCGAAAGAACCAAGAAGATGAATCCCTGCAGTCACGAAAGCTTTAAATCGAAATTTAAGGCGTTAAACCTTGTACCTGCGTCCCACCCCACACGCCACACCACGGCGAAGAGAGCAGAGTCAAGGACGATCATACAGGTGGAAACAATGTTCCACACTGCCCACCAGGGATTTATTGTCTGTCTGTCTGACTGTCTGTCTGTCGTGCATAAATAAATATATAATGCACACAGCTCTTTGATTGGTGGAGACCTACTGCCGGGTACGGAGAGGTGCCTAAGGGAGGAGGGTCAGGGGAGGGGCCTAAGGAAGGGGGGAGTCATGAAAGGGGCATGAGTGGGGGGGGGGGGGTCAGAGGAGGGGCCTAAGGGAGGGGGGGTCAGGGGAGGGGCCTAAGGATATGGGGGGTTGGTCAGGGGAGGGGCCTAAGGAAGGGGGGAGTCATGAAAGGGGCATGAGTGGGGGGGGGGGTCAGAGGAGGGGCCTAAGGGAGGGGGGGTCAGGGGAGGGGCCTAAGGATATGGGGGGTTGGTCAGGGGAGGGGCCTAAGGGAGGGGGGGTCAGGGGAGGGGCCTAAGGGAGGGGGAAGGGGGAGGGGCTGATAGTTAAGAGGGCTGGCTACCTGGCTGTCTGCCTGGCTACCTCAAGTCAAGTTATCTTTTATACAGGTAGGAACAACAGGTTCCACACTGCCCACCAGGTATGAGTTGTCTGGCTGTCGTGCACGAATGCGCTGTCCAACCAAGTTCCTACCTGCCCACTCCGAAGGAACGTGTTTAATGAAAAAGAAGAAAGCAACGGGGCAAGGGAAGGGGATGTCAGGACGGAAGCCTCCAACGACGGGCAAAGATGGAGGAGGGCACGGCCCAAGATGAGCAGCGGGCAGAACGAAGAAAGAGCGCTGGCGGAGCAAGGAGTGGGAAGGTCGAGAGGGAATGACCGGGCCATGATAATCGGGGATGACGAGAGGGCTTACTAGTTCCCGCTCCGCACTCAAAACTCACTTATTGCTCCCCGGCTCACCCCACCACCACCGCTTAATCTCCGCCTCATAACCGCCACCGTTACTTTTCCCTCTTCATAGTCTCAGTGCATGGGCTTTCACTCATTCCACATTCATTCAATTCCATTCGTCATCATTTACTGCCATGAATTCCACTTTCACCGAATCCACACATCGGCACGCACTTGCCCATCGCAAACCTCTCATCGCTTTCATCCGCCTCATCTCCACCGTTACATCCGTAGGTTGTGCCGTTGTTGGTTCCGTGGCAAGCGCCTTGGGATGAGGCGCTATGTAACATTCCTTTAAGACGAGGAGGGGAAAGAGAGATGGAGAGGGTGGGAAGTCGGCCGAGTCTGTTTTCGCAGCGGGCGGAATGGGGGGGGGGGGCTCCGAGTGGGCGTGTACGCACCGGAAGCCACGTGACCCTCGGGAGGCTTCAGCTGGTTTTAAAAAGATAAACTTTGCTTGTTTGAAAGTCGTAGGCAGAGGGAACGATGGATGTCTTGAGCCTGGATTTACACAGGCATCTTTTGGGGTACTAACGTCCCAAATTTAGGAGGCCATTGGGAGCTAAGCACCTTTAAATCCAGAATGAAAGCTCATTCCTTTAGGGCGTGTTGTTGTTGTTGTGTTTGGCTTGTTGTCATTTCTCCCGCACCTCCGATTAGCGCGGCTGGCTAACGTACGGTGCGGAAGAAGTTCAACCGCACATACGTACAAACGTGGGGGGGGGAGCGAACGGATGGCATCGTTGGCCGGGTGACCCTTGAGTTTCAGATAATAGCCGAGACAGCCGAGATGGACTAGTTGAGAGCTCAGCGCCAAGAATAAACCCAAAAGGCTTCACGCACTGTCTCATCGCCGGGGGCAGCGAGTTGAGGAGGCGCACGCTGAAACAGGAATCATTGACGAAGCGTGAACATTTATTTTATTTTTTGGCTGACGAGGGGTTTTCAGAATCACGTTCTGGCGATGCTGGATGAGGTTCGCACCGATTTAAGAATGGGCCCCATGTCCATATACTTGTCAGAATTATTCCCATTCTCCGTTATTGTCTTTGTCTCTGTCTCTCCGTGCGTCTCGTTATCTCTCAGCCGTGTTCCGCTCTCCCAGTGTCCGTCTCTCTCCGATTCACGCTGCCTCTTTTTAAATCCTTTATATTAAGTTCACTTCCTTGCTTGCTTGCGTGCTTGCGTGCTTGCTTGCTTGCTTACGACCGTGCAAATCTTTCGGTCGTTTTTTAACCCACTTCCCGTGATCCAATCGAGCTGACATTTTGCACACAGACTCGTTGTGCGTGACAATTAATGTTCGTGAAAAAAATTCCCAAAATTTTACACTTTTTAGGCAAAAATATTATATTTAATTACCAATTGCTTAATGGTGGCATGCAATCATCTGACCCATAGGTGGCAGCCATCTCAAGCCAGAGGACGAGAGGACTCTAGCCGCCACGCATATAAAGGATTTATAGTGAAAAACTTTGTTTTTACGGGTTATACTTGTTGTGTCTTTCTTTCCACACCATCGATCGCTATGCCGACATCATAATCATCACAATTTATTCCCGTCAACCAAGTTCATGGTCAGTGCTCTCAATCACCAACAGTCACCATCATGCGCACCCACTGCCATGGCCACCACCATCACCACCATCCCCATCACAGCAAATTATCGTCATCAATCACATCAAGCTTATCCGTAAATTGTCATCAATAATCTCCATCACCAACGTCATCAATCGCGATCATATTCCCCACCAACACCACCATCATCATCATCACCACTGTCAACATATCAACAAATCATTCTCAATCGTTGTCATTATCATCCAGAACCAAAATCAGCATCACCATCCACCACCATCATCAGCGTCCCCGCTAACATTAATATTACAACCATAATGCGTCACCATCATAATCATCATTACCACCGTCATCATTCCTGCCATCAGCATCACATTTAGTAATTATCAATGATCTTCAGCATTATCATCATCATCATCATCCATACCATACTATCATCGTAAATCACTGTCACACATCATCACCATCAACACTAAGATCTGCAGTGGCAGATCTCTCGCCTACTTCAGCAGTTTTTTTCTTGCTGTGGTTGTCCCACCTGATGACAATTGCTTGTGTTGCGATCGAAACGTCGTGATCCATTACACTGGTCAACAAAAAAAAAAAACATTTTTTTCTGGCCTGGACTTTTGCAGCTGTTCTAGATTAATTTCAGGGTGCTGATTCCAAATCTGATCTTAGATTTGCTCTATCACATAATTTTTATGCTATTGGCATACCCCATTTTCATTGATTTTACCCGAAATTAACTCTGTCACTTATGATTGCAAGTCAGTGACTGCTTTAGTGTTAAAATATGTTGCTGTATTTTTAGGATAGTGTGTTTATAATATCATTTAATGTAGATATCCACATTTATTTAATATTTTTCTTCTGCAGTTTTTATTGAAATGCAATATTTGATATGCAGCTGTTCTAGATTAATTTCAGGGTGCTGATTCCAAATCTGATCTTAGATTTGCTCTATCACATAATTTTTATGCTATCGGCATACCCCATTTTCATTGATTTTACCCGAAATTAACTCTGTCACTTATGATTGCAAGTTGTTGCGAGTCAGTGACTGCTTTAGTGTTAAAATACGGTGCTGTATTTTTAGGATAGTGTGTTTATAATATCATTTTATGTAGATATCCACCTTTATTTAATATTTTTCTTCTGCAGTTTTTATTGAAAATGCAATATTTGATATCTCAAAAACCTGATGTGATAGACAAAAAATGATGACAGATTTGGAATCAGCACCCCAAAATTACCTTAAAACCGTTGGAATATCTTATGCCAGAAAAAGTGTGTTGACCAGTGTTATTATTCTACCTACGTGACTTCACCGAAAGAACCAAAGAGTTTGGATTCCTGCAGTCACGAAAGCTTCAAATCTAGATTTTACCTCCTCACCTGTTACCCCAGCCATGGTCAAGTGGTACACTGGCATCAAGCAGCTTAATAGCAGCAGCTCGTCGGTAGGGCTTGGTGCCAACCAACGCCACACTGCCACAACCTAAGGATCTAGAGAGGTCGGGGAGTACTGTACGTACGCCAGTCAGTACTTTAAATACGTACGGAAACCGGGAGAGAGAGGAAGAAAAAAAATTAACCCGTAAAAACTAAGTTTTTCACTATAAATCCTTTATATGCGTGGCATCGGTTTAATTTTATTATTCATTTCTGTTTTTCTTGAGTAAGCAAGCAAGTGAAGTAATATAAAGGATTTAAAAATGTAAGATCACCTCTTGACATGCTCCGTATATTCCCGAGGGCACTAGCGTTGACCCGTTTTACCACTTTCAAGAACCTGGCGGCTTCAATGTAACTGCTCTATAAATAGTCTCCATTGTGCAGCGTGGGGGCAGGGATTTCATGCCATGTGGTTAGTCAACATTTGCGTCATCATGAAACGGGCGGCTAGAGTCCTCTCGTCCTCTGGCTTGAGATGGCTGCCACCTATGGGTCAGATGATTGTCTTCCACCATTAAGCAATTGGTAATTAAATATTTTTAAAAAAATTCCCTAAACAGTGTAAAATTTTGGAAAAACATTTTCACGAAAATTAATTGTCACGCACAACGAGTCTGTGTGCAAAATGTCAGCTCGATTGGATCACGGGAAGTGGGTTTAAAAACGACCGAAAGATTTGCACGGTCTTAAGCAAGCAAGCAAGTGAACTTAATATAAAGGATTAAAATAAGTAATATTAAAAAAAAATTAACACGCTTTAATGAAATGTACCGTACGAGTAATGGCAGAACTCCACGACTCCAGTAAGTGGCCCTGAAGCTTGCCATAACGTAAGGGGCCGTGGACAATTACAGTCAGTTGAGCATGGACAATTAGACCCAAGCCGAAACATAACATATTTTAAAAAAAATTGTTACAAATATATATTTTATTTTTTTATGATAGAATATAGTATTGTCACCAATATGACATAAGTATACCAAGTTTGCAGTCGATACGACATTGGGAAGTGGGTTAAAATTGAGTTACAATATTTGAGGATACGACAACAGACAGTGAGTTTATCAAAAGCGTGTAAAAGAATGTTTAAAACTATATTTTCGATTTTTAATGATAGAATATAGTCTTGTCATCAGTATGTCATAAGTATACCAAGTT
Organism: Lethenteron reissneri; assembly: GCF_015708825.2. NCBI lineage: Eukaryota > Metazoa > Chordata > Hyperoartia > Petromyzontiformes > Petromyzontidae > Lethenteron > Lethenteron reissneri. The sequence goes on from NC_083837.1 coordinate 4,755,698, forward strand.
TGCAGTCGATAGCACATTGGGAAGTGGGTAAAAATTGAGTTACAAGATTTTGTTAAATAAAACCGCGTAACAATAAAATAAAAACCACACGCACGTAAGATAACAATTTTGTTGCAGATGTAATTGGGAACAGGATGAGGTTGCAATGGATGAGCGAAGCGTGCAGGATGTAGGAAGGCGGACACTGCCATTACGATCCTCAACACCGGTTGGGACTCCGCGTCTTTCCTTCTCTACATCTCCCCCCCCCCTGACTCCCGAGTGCGTTTCTCTCTTTGACTAGTGTGCGTGTTGCAACTCGCTGACCCACTTCATCGCCTTTTGGCATCGTCTGGTCTAACACCGTTTGAGACTGGGCTCAAAAGAAAGTTGTCTCTGGTGTGGACCAATCAGTTTCAAAGACAATGCCACAGATATTATCAGAGTATTTTTTTTGTTTGCATTCTGACCACAAGTATAGTGGTTAATGCAGACATGATTCCTTGTAAAAGGTTTCAGACACGGAGACACAGACACACACACAAGCAGAGAGAGACACACAACATAGACACAGAGAAATCTATGTTGTGTGTCTCCGTGTCTGTTTTGTCTCTCAAATGTAGTTCTACCTGATGACGGTTGCTTGTGTTGCAATCAAAACGTCATATTCTATTATTTAATTTATTTTCTTTCCACGTGATTTTACCGAAAGAACCAAAGAGTAATTCCTGCAGTCACGAAAGCTTCAAATCAAGTTTGAAAGGTTCTAATTTCTGAGGCTACCGAGATGGGCGCGTGGAGTGGCACACAGATGTCAGCGACCATCAAAGGGGAAGTCCTACAACCAGATGGTGGTGGTGGTGATGGCGGTGATGATGATCAGACTGTAGGGAAGGGGACCCTAGAGGTCAGGCATCGACTTTGCAGTCACTGCGGAGTTCTATGAAAAGGAGGCGATCGTGAGGTGTGGCAGCATCAACGGCATTGGCCGAGATGACCCCTTGACCTTGATATTGCATTCAAGACTGCAAAACGGCCAGTGCACACCACTCATAGGTGATTCGGGCTTAAACCGCTAAATAATGACGGACCACACTAACATGTATGGGCCACTTTGTGCAAATTGATTTGATGTATATATCAATATTTAATCAACACATATCCGGCATTAAATTCAGACGAAAAAAAAAAACATTTCGCTGGGCGCAACATCTCGCTCCGAAACACAACCCGATCTAAATATTCCACATTCATAAATCCCCAACAATTCAGTCACACAAAGACAAAGGTCCCCCGTAGAGCCTTAACCGACTATTGGGAACAAGTGTCGTTAGCGAGCACCCACGAAGGCTCACAATGCCAGGGTGAGAAGTTGACTGGCCGTGCATCCGCCCAGGCGATCGATCCCTCCGTGGAAATCTCAGCCACTTGGGACATGCCCATCGAGCAGAGGAGGTGTTCAAGTACGGGGGCAGTTCCAGAGACCTTCGCCTGTGCAAGGTTCTAACTTCGCGTTCATTTTTTTCTGTCTCCAGTGACGTGTGCGATGAAACGCCTGAGAGAAATGTCCATTGCATTAAAGCGGCGGTTAGCCACGTTCATGACTGGAGACACCAAATGCGGAATCTCCTTAGACACACCTGAATGTTGCGCTCATGCGAGCGCAGAGTTCTCGTTAAGACTCCGGTGATGCCATCTATTTCTTGTCTATTTTTATTTTACCAGGTAAGGCCCACCGAGAGCTGTTATAGCTCTCTTTTCAGAAGCGACCTGGCCACAAATGATAGCTCAACGAAGTGGCCTATCAATGTGGACATTTATAGCAGCCAAATACTCTTAGACGCGTGATTCTAAATGCGGAGGGAAAAACCGGAGGGACCCGGAGAAAAATCCACGCGACCACTGGGAGAAAAATGCAAACTCCAAATATACACGGGGCAGCAGGGTCGGGATTAAACCCACGACCTCCTGTATACCGGGCGAGGTAGTTAACATCTCCTAGCCACCGCAGCGACACATCGTAAAAAAAAACGTTTGTCAACGTTTTGCCCGCTTTCAAACGTGAAAACCCACGTTCAATGAAGGCATATTTTCCCCATGACGTTACAAATCGAGTTGCCTCTGTCGGATGGTGGGGAGTGATATCTACGCGAGGATATAACTAATAAGTAAAATTTAAAAAAAACTTTTTTTTTTAAACACGCTTCAATGAAATGTACCGTACTCATAATGGAAGAACTCCACGACTCCAGGAAGTGGCCCCGAAGCTTGCCATAACGTAAGAGAGAGTGGTGATTTACAGCCAACGTCAGTTGAACGTGAACATTTAGACCCAAGCCGAAACGTAACATATAAAAATGAATGTTTAAAAAAAAATGTCAATAGAATATAGTATTGTCATCAGTATGACATAAGTATACCAAGTTTGCAGTCGATACCACATTGAGAAGTGGGTTAAAATTGAGTTACAATATTTGAGGATACAACAACAACAGACAGGGAGTTAAATAAAAGCGTGTAAAAATTATTTTTAAAAAATTAACCCGTAAAAACAAAGTTTTTCACTATAAATCCTTTATATGCGTGGCAGCTAGAGTCCTCTCGACCTCTGGCTTGAGATGGCTGCCACCTATGGGTCAGATGATTGTCTGCCAGCATTAAGCAATTGGAAATTAAATATTTTAAAAAAATTCCCTAAACAGTATAAAATAATTGAAAAAAAATTTCACTAAAATTAATTGTCACGCACAACGAGTCTGTGTGGAAAATGTCAGCTCGATTGGATCACGGGAAGTGGGTTAAAAAACGACCGAAATATTTGCACGGTCGTAAGCAAGCAAGCAAGCACGCAAGCAAGCGAACTTAATATAAAGGATTTAAAAAGTAGTAATCGTAACCCAACAGGAAACGAATTGCTCGTGAAAGCCCACGAGTAACAATTAATTCTAGATTTGAAGCTTTCGTGACTGAAAGGATTCATACTCTTAGTTTTTTCGGTAAAGTCACGTAGGTAAAAAATGAAATAAAAAAAAAAATTTATTTAATTTTAATTTTATTTTTTACCTACGTGACTTTACCGAAAAAACTAAGAGTAACAATTAACCAAACCTTAAGTGACGTTTATTTTTTTAACAATTTTATTTCCAAAGGTGAAGCTCACCGAGCCACGAGTTCTTTATCAGAGGCGACCTGGCCATACGTGATGACAGCGGGCTATTGAAAGTGGCTTCTCACCACACGTGGCAATGTTTTGCAGCAGCGGCAGCCAAATAATCTAAGCGCACGTTTTCTTGGTTCTTTCGGTAAAGTCACGTAGAAGGGAAATAATAAAATAATAAAAATAAAACCATTACATTCTCACTACGTTTCGATTGCAACACAAGCAATCGTCATCAGGTGTGAAAAGCCACAGCAAGAACATTTTTAAAAAAGTGGCTGTGGTTTTTTTCTTGCTGTGGGTTTTCACACCTGATGATGATTGCTTGCGTTGCAATCGAAACGTCGTGAGAATTTTGTTTTATTTGTATTACTTTATTATTTCCCTTCTACGTGACTTTACCGAAAGAACCAAGAATATGAATCCCTGCAGTCACGAAAGCTTTCAATCAAAATTTAAGCGCACATTGTTTATCAATGTGGAGGAGTACAAACACCCAGGACGGACCCGGTGAACAATCCACAAGACCACCACGGCAAGAGAAAAACACAGAGAGAGACATTGATAGATAGAGAGAGAGCTCTACATGCAGATACGAGCTACCCGTCGGAGGCCGTAGGACTGCGAAAAGGGCTGGTTGCAGATGCAGCAATTGTCGTAGTAAACATTTTTTGTTTGCAAATATTACATAGAAAACAGGGGGGACATAGACATAGAGTAGGGGAGAGAGGGGGTAGAGAGAGAAGGGGGGTAGAGAGAGGGGGAAGGAGAGCAGAGCGTGCCATCTTTTGTAAAATCATTCATTTAAAAGAGGGGACACACATAAAGAGAGAGATTCTCTACATTGCATCGATGAGCGAGATAACACGCGACATAGCAAATCTACAACAGGCATCGGTCGGTCAGGGTCCGGGATCGAACCCAAGGGAGGACCTCGTTCCGTACCATTTGTACACGGTGCACGTGGGAGCGAGACGGAGTCCTCACCGCCATGCACCCCGCGGACAACACCTGCACAGTGGCCGTGAGAACGACGGCTCGATCGTGTTGATATTGTTACAATGATGACAATTTTCCCTGTTGTAAAGGAGAGCCAGCCCAAAGTCGCAGTGACTGTTTTTTTTTCAGGGAAGACCCTCTGTTGTTAGATTATTAGGTGTTAATTTTAAGATGTTTTCAGACAATTCATTAATGGATTTTTATTTTATTTTGCTTATACGCGTGGCGGTGGGATGGGGGTGGGAAGAAAAAAAACCGGAGCACCTGGAGAAAACCCCGCGCCTTGCGAGAGGGGGCAACGCTCTATCCCCCACCCCCCCATCCTCACCCACCTACCCCCAGCACGAACCGAAGTGGATGGCGATGCGTACCCTCGCTGCTAACAGCCTCCTGGGCGAGATGAGATTCGGAGCACCCAACTCAACCCAACCTCGTACCGTAGTTGTCCCACCTGATGAAGGACGCTTGTGTTGCGATCGAAACGTCGTGATCTATTAGTATTTTTCTACCCACGTGACTTCGCCGAAAGAACCACAGAGTATGGAGGATTCCTGCAGTCACGAAAGCTTCAAATCAAGATCGAATACACAAAATGCCACCACGGCGCGGATTACTGCAGCAGATTACGACTACGCATCACGGGATTGACAGCAGCAGCAACAAACAACAACAATCAACAACAATCAACAACAACAACAATCAACAACAACAACCACTGCCACTCGCGCCTTCATCTCGGACCAAGGAGCGGTTTCGCTTCCCTGGGTGGCCCAAGGGGTGCCCCCCCCCACACACACTCGCAGGGCCCCCCACACACTCGCAGCCCCCCCCCCCTCCACACACTCGCAGCCCCCCCCCCACACACTCGCAGCCCCCCCCCAACACACACTCGCAGCCCCCCCCCAACACACACTCGCAGCCCCCCCCCCCACACACTCGCAGCCCCCCCCCCCTCCACACACTCGCAGCCCCCCCCCCCCCACACACTCGCAGCCCCCCCCCCCACACACTCGCAGCCCCCCTCCACACACTCGCAGCCCCCCCCCCACACTCGCAGCCCCCCCCCACACACTCGCAGGCCCCCCACCCCCCCACACACTCGCAGGGCCCCCCACGACCCCGCCACTCACCGCTGGCAGGCACCGAGCTGCGCCTGCAGGGCGAGCAGCAGCAGCAGCGAGAGGCGCCTCATGGCTCCACGGGTAGCGAAGCGGCGGCTACAGCGACCGAAGCGATCGCCTCCTCTTCCCTCTCCTCTTCCCTCCTCGTCCTCTTCCTCCACGCCGCTCGGGCACACGCGGGGGGCTAGCGCCAGAGACGCGGGGGGGGAGGGGGGCCGACTCTGCGGTGTTGGCGCTGGAGCGCTGCGAGTGGCGACGTCGATGGTGCCGAGGTCTCCTCCTCGGCGTGAGCGCCGACGCTGCTGCTGATGATGATGCAACTGATTCTACTGCTGCAGCTGATGCTGATGATGATGCAGCAGCAGCTGCAGCGGCTGCTGCTGCTGATTCCGCTGCTGCTGCTTCAGCTGATGCTGTTGATTCCACTGCTGCTGCAGCTGATGCTGCTGCGAAGCGGATGAAGCAACGATACCGCACGGTTCCTCCTCCTTCGCGAAGGAGCTGACTGAGTGAAAGAACGAGGTGTCGTGAAGAGGTGACGGGCTGAAGAGGTGGGAGTTGGGAGTGTGGAGCGGAGGAGTGGAGCGGAGGAATGAAGCGGAGGGGAGAGAGAGAGTGAGAGAGGCAGGTGGGAGGAGCCAGGGGCACCACTGAGCTGCAGTTGCGGTGCGCATCCAGAGATTTACGACAGAGGAGGCAGCAGCAGCAGCAGCAGCGAGTGGACACGGCTCGCATCCCTAATGCGCAGGCCACTGCGAGTGGACACGCGCAAGTCGTCGTCTTCCGCAAGACGTAGATCGCCTGGCTATTTTACAGACGCACATAGATATTTTTTTGTTCGTTACATTTTTACATATTTCGCAAGGAAAGTCATTAACCTGGGGGGGGGGGGGGGGGGTTGGGGGTCATCGCTCATTTCAATGTCGCCATCGCAACACTCACGATCAACAACAGCTACGATGTGGTTCGCGTTTTTTTATTCGATTTAGTTCAGTCTTTGACAAAGTGTCAACGAGCATACTCTTTGGTTCTTTCGGTAAAGTCGCGTAAGTATGTAAAATTATCTTCTTGGTTCTTTCGGTAAAGTCACGTAGAATGTAAATAATAAAATAATAAAAATAAAACATAATAATTATTTTATTATGTTTTATTAGATGAATCCCTGCAGTCACGAAAGCTTTAAATCGAAATATATACAATTAATCACGACGTTTCGGGCGCAACACAAGCGTCCGTCGTGATATATTTTATGTTATACCACCCTACGTGACTTTACAGAAAGAACCAAAGAGTATGGATTCCTGCAGTCACGAAAGCTTCAAATCAAGATTGTCAACAAGCAGTATTAGCCGTGCAAATGATTTACATGCGGAGGCAATATTTCGTACGTTTGTGAAAAGGATAATTTGATAATACAAGCAACGCGTAAACAAAACTGGTTTCGCAGATTGTAATGAAGTGGTCCTGCATACGGGCTATAATTAAAATCAGCAATTATCGTATTGTTTAAGCAGCGATACGCTGCACATAACCATTAACTCAGCATAAAGTAGTGATCAGTAGTCTGTAGAATAGTGCTATGTTTCAATCTGTAATGGACTAGAAAAGTAATTAGTTGTTGTCCAATGAAGAGCGGTGGCTTTCCCACCTGATGACGGACGCTTGTGTTGCGCCCGAAACGTCGTGATTTTATTTTAGTTTATACCTACGTGACTTTACCGAAAGAACCAAAGAGTCAAGAGCATCCTCGCTATCGTAGCAGATGGACCAGCAATACCTCGTCTCTTCCGAATGGACGATAAGATTCCTGGCTACATTCTAGATGTGAAGCTTTCGTGACTGCAAGGATTCATACTCTTAGTTCTTTCGGTAAAGTCACGTAGGTAAAAAATGAAATTCAAATTAACAAAAATTTATTTTATTTTCATCAGGTGGAAAAGCCACCGCTCTTCATTGGACAACAACGGATGACTTTTCTAGTCCATTACAGATTGAAACATAGCACTGTTCTACAAACTAATGATCACAACTTTATGCTAAAAAATGAAATTAAAATTAATAAAAAATAAAGAAAATGTTATTTTATTTTTTATTAAATTAAATATAAATTAATAAAGAATTAAGAAAATTTTATTTTACTTTTTTTTTAATTTAATATAAATTAATAAAGAATTAAGAAAATTTTATTGTACTTTTTTTTTATTTTAATTTCATTGTTTACCTACGTGACTTTACCGAAAAAACTAAGAGTATGAATCCTGGCTACATGTTTACGCGTCGGCGCTTAAAATTACGTGCGCCAGATGCAAATCTTGTGAGCTTGGGGGGCTCCCATCAGCACGCGAGTCAAACGCCACTCTCCTCCGCCTTTGAGCAATGCAATGGCAGCAACTTCACAACGTGAGCTACGATATGACGATAGCCACGGACAGCAGGAAGGGGACAAGCTCCGTGGAGACACGGAGAGATGAGAAGATGCGTGGACGATTGAACTGGCGGACACGCAGGAGACGCGGAGAGATACGAACACTGGACGCAAATGACGGTAATGTGTTCAACGACTCATATACATCCATGCCAAAGACCCCCTACGGAGGACAGGTGGAAAGGGACAGCGGATTACAGACGAGTAAAATGGAGACACGGAGAGAGATGGTGCATGGAAGACATCAAGAAAGCGAGTTGGAGACATGGGTCTGTGAAACGGAGAGAGCCCGTGAAATGGATGTGGAAAATAAAATAAAAATTGGGAGAACCGCAGAGAGGGAATGGGTAAGGAGAGCAGAACGTGAAATATTTCGTGAAATCTTTAATTTAAAAAGGGGGGTTGGGGTTTACAAAAAGCAAAGCATTAAAAAAACTAAATGATGAACGAAGCAAAGTACCGACTACACCGAACATCTTCTTGTTTCCTCTGATCGTAAAAAATAGAAAGAGACAGAGCGACATGGGGTAGGAAGAGAGGGGGTAGAGAGAGAGGGGGGACAGAGAGGGGGGGGCTGATAGGGGGTAGAGAGAGAGGGGGGGTAGAGAGAGAGGGGGGTAGAGAGAGGGGGGATAGAGAGAGAGGGGGGGGGCAGAGAGGGGATAGAGAGAGAGGCGAGGGGGTAAGGAGAGCAGAGCGTGGAATATTTCGTGAAATCTTTCATTTAAAAAGGGGGGGTTGGGGTTTACATAAAGCAAAGCATTTAAAAAAACGAAATGATGAACGAAGCAAAGTACCGACTACACCGAACATCTTCCTGTTTCCTCTGATCGTACAAAACAAGAGAGAGCGAGAGAGAGAGCGACATGGAGTAGGGAGAGAGGGGGTAGAGAGAGAGAGGGGAGGACAGAGAGGGGGGACGCAGATAGGGGGTAGAGAGAGGGGGGTATAGAGAGAGGGGGGGCAGAGAGGGGGGTAGAGAGAGAGGGAAGGGGGTAAGGAGAGCAGAGCGTGGAATATTTTGTGAAATCTTTCATTTAAAAATGGGGGGTTGGGGTTTACATAAAGCAAAGCATAAAAAAAAAACGAAATGATGAACGAAGCAAAGTGCCGACTACACCGAGCATCTTCTTGTTTCCTCTGATCGTTAAAGATAGAGAGAGAGAGGGCCAAGTGAAATGGAGAGGGAGAGAGTAAGAGACACGGGAGCTATGACAGACAGCGTTACCGCCTGCCCCAATGGAACGAGGACCGGGGAAGGCAGGACACCCCAACCCTCTCCAGTGACTACAGAAGGCCGACTGCCCCACCTGCTGTCTGGTATTGTTTTGTTGAAGGGGTTACACTGTCAGAGAGCAGTGCGTCCTGCGGACGGGGTGAATCTTTAACCATCGACCATCCACCCACAGTCATCCCTTGCCCCACTGGAGATGACCTGGCCACACTCACCTTGTGTCAATCACTACTCACCTGGTATAACTCACAATTCATACTCACCTGGTAACACTCACAATTCATACTCACCTGGTATAACTCACAATTCATACTCACCTGGTAACACTCACAATTCATACTCACCTGGTATAACTCACTATTCAAACTCACCTGGTAACACTCATAATTCTCACCACTCACTTGGCACCAATCATCAGGCACCACTCACAATTCACATTGAACCCTCACGTGTTGCCAATCACCAGCGCGTCACTCACCTGGTCCCAATCATCGGGCACCACTCACAATCCACACGGAGCTCTCACGAGTTGCCAATCACCAGGGCGTCACTCACCTGGTCCCAATCATCAGGCACCACTCACAATCCACACAGAGCTCTCACGAGTTGCCAATCACCAGGGCGTCACTCACCTGGTCCCAATCATCGGGCACCACTCACAATCCACACAGAGCACTCACGTGTTGCCAATCACCAGGACGTCACTCACCACTCGGCAGAGCAATCTTCTTCCCGTCGTACGGCTGCCGATGCGAGATGCAGAGCAACGGACTGCAGTAGAAGATTCGGGTGGTGAAGCACAGAAAGACCGCTTCGGGAGCATTGGAGTCGGGCATCGCTGCGTTGTCTTCTTCGCGTTTGTGGATCGGGGGGGCATTGCATCGTTACGCGCCATGCGGTGTCTCTTCCGGATGACCGCAGTCGTACGCTGGGCAGTTTTTAACGTTACATCTGCGCATCAGGGCATCCGCATCTACTGCCCTGATGTGTGCAGTGAATGCTATTTAGGCGGTGGACTGTGAGCTTCGTGAAAGATCAAACCCCCGGACGTCTTCTGCGTTGGGTCTTTCACGAGGCGTGTGTTTGCGAGTTGTTTTGAACTCGCCCGTTCAGCCCTCCAAACTTCATCGGAGTTGAACTCGCATTTTACATCATGGGACCTCCTTTGCCAGTACCAAAATATACTAATAGGGGTTTTCCCCTTTTTTCTGGCAACAAAAACTGACACCTTTTGCAAGGAATCATGTTTACATTAACCACAATACTTCCAGTCAAATGCAAACAAAAAACAATACTCTGATAATTTATGCATTGCCTTTGAAACTGATTGGTCCACACCAGAGACAGCTTTCTTTAGAGCCTAGTCTCATATGGTGTTCGACCAGATGACGCCAAAAGGCGCACAGTTCAAAGACAACGGCACTACCAGAGTAATGAGAGCTCGGGGTGAGCCTTTTGGCGTCATCTGGTCGAACACCATATGAGACTAGGCTCTAAAGAAAGCTGTCTCTGGTGTGGACCAATCAGTTGCAAAGACAATGCATACATTATCACAAGTATTGTTTTTTGTTGCATTTGACTGCAAGTATTGTGGTTAATGTAAGCATGATTCCTTGCAAAAGGTGTCAGTTTTTGTTGCCAGAAAAAAGGGGAAGACCCCTATTAGTATATTTGAACTCGCATTGTTGAAGGTTGAGCGTTGCGTGGGTTGTGCGCGTTCGTGTGTGTGGCAGAGCACAGTTGGCATAGCGGGGGGCACAGGTGGTGCATCGGCCAGTCATCTCAGTCAGTCGACCGATGGCACCTGGGTCTAATCCCGTGACCTGCCAGCGGGCGTTCGACTCTTCACGTGGCCTTAAAGTGCACCTAGCCTTGCACAGGGCGCCGTGGTGACGTCAACCCATGGCACCTGGGTCTAGTCCCGTGACCTCCTGCCAGCGGGCGTTCCACGCTTCACGTGGCCTTAAAGTGCACCTAGCCTGGCACAAAGCCTCGTGATTGGTTGCTGCTGCTGTTGCAGAGCAACATCGCCCCGTGACCTCAAGGCGGCGGAGCGCTCATTGCTGTGGGGCCGTTTGCGGCCACGTCTACATTATAGACTGCCAGTACACTCATTCCGGTTAAGAACCAGGCTACAGTCTACATTATAGACTGTCAGTACACTCACCGAGGTTAAGAACCAGGCTACAGTCTACATTATAGACTGCCAGTACACCCACTCAGGTTAAGAACCAGGCTACAGTCTACATTATAGACTGTCAGTACACTTACTCCGATTAATAACCAGGCTACAGTCTACATTATAGACTGCCAGTACACTCACTGCGATTAAGAATCAGGCTACAGCCTACATCATAGACTGCCAGTACACTCACTCAGGTCAAGAACCAGGCTACAGTCTACATTATACTGTCAGTACACTCACTTCGATTAAGAACCAGGCTACAGTCTACATTATAGACTGCCAGTACACTCACTCCGGTTTAACACGTAGGCTTTCGCGACCAATATTATTCATAAACAACGTTTTTGGGTTAGATCGCGTTATTTATAAATGTGTCGTAACCCTCCACCACCCGACACGGCCAATCAGCAAAAAAGTGTCACGTTGACAAAAGACAAATAGTTCACTGCTTTAGCCCACCGGTGTGTTGAAGCGTGAAACCACAACAGAATTCTGCCGAATTGCCCGATGATACTGGATGCAATTACTAGCGAAACGTTGTACTCAAAAATTGTAAATGTTGTGGTTTCACTCATCAACACACCGGTGGGCTAAAGCAGTGAACTATTTGTCTTTTGTCAACGTGACACTTTTTGCTGATTGGGCGTGTCGGGTGGTGGAGGGTTACGACACATTTATAAATAACGCGATCTAACCCAAAAACGTTGATTATGAACACTCACTCCGATTAAGAACCAGGCTACAGTCTACATTAGTATTTTTTTGGTTTATATTTAAAAAATTATTCACTTTTTATTTTTTTCTCTAATTGACGTTACCTAAAGAACCAAAGACTACGCTTACAACGGTTGACGTCGTTCAATAATAATTAATAATAAATAATTACTAATATAATAAAAATATAAGCCAAGAATGTCCCGTGCGTGACGTCACTCCACATGAGCCCCCCCTCATTAATAATCATGAGCGGGTGACGTCACTCCACATGCCGCACCCCTCCCCAATAACCATTAGCGGGTGACGTCACTACACATGGGGGCAACCCCCCTTATTAATAATCATGAGCTGAACAATTTTTCTATTTAATATTTAAATTATTATTATACACAAGCTGGTGTCTAATAATCGTCGGTGTGTGGGCTCGCAATGTTTCTCTCCTCCCCCCCCCCCCCCAATTATACAAGGTGCTTCAAAAAAATGTTAACGCTTCGGAGAATTTGCAGCAATACCACGAGAAATGCGCCTCCCACACTCTGGAGACCACCTGAAGAAGATTCCCAGGCACGTGCGTTGACAACGATGGCGAACACGTGGAGACTCTCTGACTTTTTGAAGCTATTAAACATCCATTCGTCATTAAGTTACAGTCTACATTGTCCGTTCCTTTCCCATTAAAAACGATAGTCCCATATAAAAGTGTTCGCATTTTTTTTTTTGAAGCAGCCCTGTACATATTCTTTGGTTCTTTCGGTAAAGTCACGTAGATAGAAAATAAATAAAAATTATATCTACGTGACTTTACCGAAAGAACCAAAGAATATGATTTCCTGCAGTCACGAAAGTTTGAAGTCAACCACCAACCAACCACAACCCACCACCAACCCACCCCGACCCACCACCAACCCACCACAACCCACCACCAACCCACCACAACCCACCACCAACCCACCCCGACCCACCAACAAACTCACCACAACCCACCACCAACCCACCCCGACCCACCAACAAACCCACCACGACCCACCCCCAACCCACCACAACCCACCACCAACCCACCACAACCCACCACCAACCCACCACAACCCACCACAACCCACCACCAACCCACCCCGAACCACCAACAAACTCACCACAACCCACCACAAACCCACCCCGACCCACCCCCAACCCACCCCGACCCACCACGAACCCACCACGACCCACCACCAACCCACCCCGACCCACCACCAACCCACCACAACCCACCACAACCCACCACCAACCCACCCCGACCCACCACCAACCCACCAACAAACTCACCACAACCCACCACCAACCCACCACAACCCACCCCCAACCCACCCCGACCCACCAACAAACTCACCACGACCCACCCCCAACCCACCACAACCCACCCCCAACCCACCCCGACCCACCCCCAACCCACCCCCAACCCACCCCGACCCACCACCAACCCACCCCGACCCACCACCAACCCACCCCGACCCACCACCAACCCACCCCGACCCACCACCAACCCACCCCGACCCACCCCCAACCCACCCCCAACCCACCCCGACCCACCCCCAACCTACCCCGACCCACCACCAACCCACCACAACCCACCCCCAACCCACCACAACCCACCACCAACCCACCCCCAACCCACTCCGACCCACCCCCAACCCACCCCCAACCCACCCCGACCCACCCCCAACCCACCCCGACCCACCAACAAACTCACCACGACCCACCCCCAACCCACCACAACCCACCACCAACCCACCACGACCCACCACCAATCCACCCCGACCCACCCCCAACCCGCCCCGACCCACCCCCAACCCACCCCGACCCACCCCCAACCTACCCCGACCCACCACCAACCCACCACAACCCACCCCCAACCCACCACAACCCACCACCAACCCACCCCCAACCCACTCCGACCCACCCCCAACCCACCCCCAACCCACCCCGACCCACCCCCAACCCACCCCGACCCACCAACAAACTCACCACGACCCACCCCCAACCCACCACAACCCACCACCAACCCACCACGACCCACCACCAACCCACCCCGACCCACCCCCAACCCACCCCGACCCACCACCAACCCACCCCGACCCACCCCCAACCCACCCCGACCCACCCCCAACCCGCCCCGACCCACCACCAACCCACCCCGACCCATCCCCAACCCACCCCGACCCACCACCAACCCACCCCGACCCACCCCCAACCCACCCCGACCCACCCCCAACCCACCCCGACCCACCCCCAACCCGCCCCGACCCACCCCCAACCCACCACGACCCACCACCAACCCACCCCGACCCATCCCCAACCCACCCCGACCCACCACCAACCCACCCCGACCCACCCCCAACCCACCACAACCTACCCCCAACCCACCCCCAACCCACCCCGACCCACCCCCAACCCACCCCGACCCACCACCAACCCACCACAACCCACCACAACCCACCACCAACCCACCCCCAACCCACCCCGACCCACCCCCAACCCACCCCCAACCCACCCCGACCCACCCCCAACCCACCCCGACCCACCAACAAACTCACCACGACCCACCACCAACCCACCACGACCCACCACCAACCCACCACAACCCACCACCAACCCACCCCGACCCACCCCCAACCCACCACGACCCACCACCAACCCACCACGACCCACCCCCAACCCACCACGACCCACCCCCAACCCACCACGACCCACCCCCAACCCACCACGACCCACCCCCAACCCACCACGACCCACCCCCAACCCACCACGACCCACCCCCAACCCACCACGACCCACCACCAACCCACCACGACCCACCCCCAACCCACCACGACCCACCCCCAACCCACCCCGACCCACCACCAACCCACCACGACCCACCCCCAACCCACCACGACCCACCACCAACCCACCACGACCCACCCCCAACCCACCACGACCCACCCCCAACCCACCACGACCCACCCCCAACCCACCACGACCCACCCCCAACCCACCACGACCCACCCCCAACCCACCACGACCCACCCCCAACCCACCACGACCCACCACCAACCCACCACGACCCACCCCCAACCCACCACGACCCACCCCCAACCCACCACGACCCACCCCCAACCCACCACGACCCACCCCCAACCCACCCCCAACCCACCACGACCCACCCACAACCCACCACCAACCCACCACGACCCACCACCAACCCACCACGACCCACCCCCAACCCACCACAACCCACCCCCAACCCACCCCGACCCACCCCCAACCCACCCCGACCCACCCCCAACCCACCCCGACCCACCAACAAACTCACCACAACCCACCACCAACCCACCACAACCCACCACCAACCCACCACAACCCACCACCAACCCACCCCGACCCACTAACAAACTCACCACAACCCACCACCAACCCACCCCGACCCACCCCCAACCCACCCCGACCCACCCCCAACCCACCACAACCCACCCCAACCCACCACGACCCACCCCCAACCCACCCCGACCCACCCCCAACCCACCACGACCCACCCCCAACCCACCCCGACCCACCCCCAACCCACCACAACCCACCCCCAACCCACCCCGACCCACCCCCAACCCACCACGACCCACCCCCAACCCACCCCGACCCACCCCCAACCCACCACGACCCACCCCCAACCCACCCCGACCCACCCCCAACCCACCACGACCCACCCCCAACCCACCCCGACCCACCCCCAACCCACCACGACCCACCCCCAACCCACCCCGACCCACCCCCAACCCACCACAACCCACCCCCAACCCACCACGATCCACCCCCAACCCACCCCGACCCACCCCCAACCCACCACGACCCACCCCCAACCCACCCCGACCCACCCCCAACCCACCCCGACCCACCACCAACCAACCACAGCCCACCACAACCCACCACCACCCACCACCAACCCACCACAACCCACCACCACCCACCACCAACCCACCACCAACCCACCACCACCACAACCCACCCCCAAACCACCACCAACCCACCACAAACTCAACACAACCAACCACAACCCACCACAACCTCACCACAACCCACCACAACCCACTACAACCAACCACAACCCGCCACAACCTCACCACAACCTCACCACAACCCACCACCACACACCACCAACCCACCACCACCACTGCGTGAATGTCGAGATAACTTTATTTTTCCCCCAGTTGGGAAATCGAACGCACACTGCACATCAATTGAGACGCGACACGAGGGGGGAGAGAGAGAGAGAAAAACAAACTCCCTACCAGCTACACAACAGCCATAAAAAAACACAACTAGAAGCCGCTCGGGGTTCTCTTTGCCCCCCTGCTCAACATTTTAGTTGGGCTCTAGGTTCACTCGCCCCCCCCCCCCCTCCGAGCTGGTGCAACGGTGTTTGCTCCTAATAATAATTGACACTTTTTAAAATTTCGATTTAAAGCTTTCGTGACTGCAGGGATTCATATTCTTGGTTCTTTCGGTAAAGTCACGTAGAAGGGAAATTATTTAATTGGTTTCTTTTTATTACTTTATTATTTCCCTGCTACGTGACTTTACCGAAAGAACCAAGAACACATTTTTTTAAATTCTACTTTGGAACGCACCTGGCCTTAGTAATTCACCGCTAACTCTCAAACGGGAGAGTGGTGGTGGTGGGGAGGGTGCGACTCGGGAGGTCACCACGTACAGGCAGCAGCAGGCAGCCAAGCTCTGCAGTCCTCTGTGTATGAAGATGTTTTCCAGCCAATTTGTGGTTACGTGCCGGGAGGAGACCGGAGCACGCCCAGAGGGGGGGGGGGGGGCACAAGCTCAGTGAGCCAGGTACATATTTTGCTCTGACAGCTTTCCTCTGGCGAGCAAAGGGTGCGTACGGAGGGCTCCTCTCCTGCACGCCCACGGGAAGAGAGAGTTTGTGGGTGATCCACCAAGACCCTGCTGCTGCTGCTGCCTCCACAGTGCTGGGTTAATGATACAGCCACCGCAGCAGCATCAGCAGCAGCGTAGCCACCACCATCATCAACCACCCAATCGTCACTCGGCTGTTCACTTAGCCCAGCTCCGGGCTAAACATGACCAGTGGATGGGGAGGGGAGGGGTGGGGGTCACTGCGAATCACGGGTAAACCAAATTGTTTAAATAAAAAAAATAGATAAAAATAAATCCCCCCCTCCCGTTTTTTGTAACAACTCTTCTGTGACTAACCATCGACAAAACCCCGTTGCCTTCAGTCCACAGCGGTACAAGGGCCAAGACCATCTGCTGGGCTTGGCTCTGTCCAGGGCCCTCCCTCGCTTTGTGCGGGTTCGCTTTGTGCGGTTCGCTTTGTGCGGGTTCGCTTTGTGCGGTTCGCTTTGTGCGGGTTCGCTTTGTGCGCTGTATATGGAGGGGCTAACCTATTTCTACCTAAAAGATTCGCTCCGCGATGCGTTTAAAACAAAAAAGTCACACTCGACATGCGGCTATGCGGTCGGACGTGGGATAATGTTGTTTGTGGACTGTGTGTGCAGTACGTTTACTGTGTGTGTACTATATGCAATGTGTGTACTGTGTGCGCAGTGTGTGCAGTGTGTGCAGTGTGTGTGTAGTGTGTGCAGTGTGTGTACTGTGTCCGCAGTGTGTGCAGTGTGTGTGTACTGTGTGCAGTGTGCAGTGTGTGTGTGTACTGTGTGCAGTGTGTACTGTGTGTGCAGTGTGTACTGTGTGTGCAGTGTGTGTACTGTGTGTGCACTGTGTAGTGTGTGTGCACTGCGCAGTGTGTGTGCACTGTGCGCAGTGTGTGTGTACTGTATATACTGTGTGTGTAGTGTGTGCACTGTGTGTATTGTGTGTGTACTGTGTGTGTAGTGTGTGCAGTGTGTGTGTACTATAGTACTGTGTGCAGTGTGTACTGTGTGTGTACTGTGTGAGGCAGTGTGTGTACTGTGTGAGTGCAGTGTTACCACATCTATCACACAGAGGGAGATGGGGTGGGGGCAGAACCTGCACCTGGGCGCTTTATTGGAAATTACAAAAAATGAAATCAATGGGCCGCGATGCCAGCCCAGCAGCTGGCATCACGAACATGATATCACCCATGGAGAGGTGAGAACAGAATTGGTCTCGGCCCCATCCGTAAGGCAAGCTGTGGCAAGGATCGAGCTTATTACACAGGCATTGTTGGTAAAATAAACAAAAATGGGTTTTCAATATTGTACCAATAAAATATTTTTTTTTTCAAAAATTATGACAACCATGAGCCAAGTCACTCCTGGAACAAGCTCCCGCACCCACCGACCTCCAGCCTTCTCCTCCCTGCACCGTCTTGGTCCGGGTGGGGTGGGGGGGTGCCAGACGTTAGCCAAGGTCGGGCATCGAACTCGGGTTGTCTGTCGGAGTTGATGGCTGAGTGGGGGGCGAACCACTGTGGGGGGCTACACTTCCCACCACCATCCTCCCCGAAAGAAAAAAAACACCCCACACACAAACAGAGCCGTCTGTCAAAAACGACATTTTAGACGTTGAATAAAATAAAAATTACCAAATCTTCTTCATGGGCATTTTTTTTTAAACCCATTATTTTATTTTGGATTGAGCGCAAAAAACATCGTATGCTTGCCAAGCTACTCTCACACCCCCCTCCCCCCCCGAAACTCCCCTCTCAGCACCAGCGGGTGCACTACTTTAAATTTTGTTGCCACACCGAATGTCTACGCGCAGAGTTGACCTGCATGACCTTTCCACTCCTTCCAAATGGCAACCACCACCACCACCCCAAGTCATGGAAACGAGGTGGTTTGTATTTAGAACGCGCGTGACTGTTTCCTGTGAAATTGTCGCCACTGATTTTGCCAGTCTCCATCCAAATCGGAGCAGTGGCTAATTCCACGAAAAGCCAATGTGATACAATTCTGGGGCATCGCCATCTGCCAGAACGCCATGGACCGAACGGTAACCCACATGGGTTTCAATCATCTAACAAATTCGCCACAGCTGTACCAAGTACCATCGCCTATTGGCGCAATCTATTATAATTTTTAAACTACGAATTGTCATATTCTTGGTTCTTTCGGTAAAGTCACGTAGAAGGGAAATAATAGAAAAATAAAAATACAACAATTAAATTATCACGACGTTTCGATTGCAACACAAGCAATCACCATCAGGTGTGAAAACCACAGCAAGAAAATTAGAAATGTTCTTGCTGTGGTTTTCACACCCGATTAAAATTTCTTGCTGTGGTATTTCACACCTGATGATGATTGCTTGTGTTGCAATAGAAACGTCGTGAGAATTTTATTGTTTTATTTTTTTATTTCCCTTCTACGTGACTTTACCGAAAGAACCAAGAATATGAATCCCTGCAGTCACGAAAGCTTTGAATCGAAATTTTACGAATTGTCAGGCAGGAATTTTGTTTTAGTCGCCACGATCGGCCACCCGTGAACGCAGATTTGTTTGCAACGCTTACGATGCCAACGTTAGTTCCGTGGTGGGTTTTTTTCCCCCTCTTCTCCCGAGATATCCGGGGCTGGCGGTGGTGGAGTGGGGTGGTGTGGATCGTTGTTGTACAGCAGTGGCTCTCCTTTCTTCTGCTTAACCTGGGGTGCGTCACCCCCCCCCCCCCACCCCCCTTTCGGGCGCGAGATGCCCTTTCTTGGGGGTAGTGCGAGAGATGGCCACATTCTTTTGTTTGTTTAAGATGGTAAATCATCGAAACGCACATTTAAGCACGGGGACACATAAGTCCACCTTTACTTTTGTTTCATCAAACCCTATATATTTGTAATGCGGTTGTAAACGGCCCTTCTGAGGCGCCGTCAGGGGGGGAGGAGTTAGGTCACGTGGGGGGCAGAGGGGTTGAGTATAGAAGGAGGGGAACCGGAAGAGCAAGGGGAGTGACGGGGAACCAGGAACAGAGGAAGGCCACGAAGGGCGAAGCGGGGTGTGGCGAGATCGCCACGAACACGGGGGGAGCGAGGATCGGCACCGTTGGCCAGCGGTGACCGACCCGAAGCAGCGAGGAGGCTGCAGTCAGCAGCGGGGCTGCACAGAGAGGGTGGGCAGCGGGTCTGCATACAGTGACAGCCAGAGGGTCTGCACATAGGGGTAGCAGCGGGAGTCTGCATAGGGGTAGCAGCGAGTCTGCAGGGAGGAGGTTACAGTAGATGAAGCAGAGAGTCAGAGGGGAGAGGAAGCTATAATAGCAGTGAATAGCCGGGGGCTACAAATACAGGAGTTATAACAGAGTGCCGTGTGGGTAAAGACGTGAACCTGAATAAAGACACGAAGACAGAGAGAAGTGTTCGAGTCCTTTTATTACACTGGAGTCAGAAGTGAAACGGCATGGCGAAACAACTGAGGAAGAAGAATATCCCATCTCCGGCGTCGGCTTCATCATCGGACGACGACGATCTTCCTCCTGAGGTCGGCTTCACTTCGGCGGAGGGAGAGATCCGTGAGGGCCCGGGTGTGGAGGAGGTTGCCGCTGCGTCCGACCCATCTGCGTTGAAGGACGAAGATTTAAGATGGACCCGGATGGCGGAGCAACTGGCGACCCTAAAAACCGTCATCACGGAGTTGTGTGACCTTGTCACGCCAAGGGCGGCGTTGGAAGGTGATGGTGGTGATCGGCAGGAGCCCGGGTCGTCTTCGATGGCGCCGCCATCGGCCACGCGGCGTGAAGACGCCATCTTGGGCGTGGCGCACCACGGAAGGCGGGAAGCCGCCATTTTGGGGCCGCCACGAGGATCGTCCGCCATCTTGGCGACACCGCGTTGCGACGCCTTGCTGAACTTGCCGCCGGAAGAGTCGGTGACGGACGGAAGCAGGCCAAGGAGCCGCAGTCGTCACCTTACAACTGTTAAGGAGTTCTCCATCGGGGGCGATTGGAGTGCGTTCGCTTGTCGATTTTTGGCGGCGGTACGAACGGCAAGGTGGACGGACGCCGAGGCGCTGGAGGTGCTTCCGACTCTCCTTGACGATGAGTCTGTTCGTTTTTTTCGCTCTATAAAAGCTGCGAAGAAGAAAACATTGCGTGGAGTGTTCGACGAAATGGCGGACGCGTACGAGCCACCGGATGACGCCCATCGCCGCTTCGTGCAGCGGCAACGCGCACCGGAGGAGTCGCCTGTAGCGTACAGGGGCGCCGTGCTGGAACTCGCGATGGCCGCTTACCCGGAGACGGAGCCTGACCTGCTGGAACCTCTCATCTTGGGGAAGATGTTGGAGTTATCCCGGGATCTGGGCATTCCTATGCCGGCGTGCGGTCACGAGAAACTCACGTCCCGGACCGCGGCCAAGTGTTTGGACGCCCAGTTCAATCTCCGCCGCTGGAAACAAGTCACGGCGTGGACGGGCGGTCCTGTCGTCGATGGGGGGGGCCGTAGGGTGGGACCCTACAAAGGCCGTGTACGTGCCGGATGCGACCGGCCCAAAGGAGCTGTCGGCCGCCTCCACTCCGTGGCCGGCTCGAAGCGGGCCGGGGCTGCGGGCTCCGCCGCCGGCGCGGCCACGTCGGGACGGGGTGCCTGCTGCGCGCCGACCCGACGTCGACTGTTTCCGCTGCGGCCGTCGGGGCCACTATGCCAGGGACTGCTGGGCCCGGGTTCCGGGGCCGCCCCAGCAGGAGGCCTCGATCGCGGACGTCCCAAAGAAAGACCCTCCGGCACAGGTGTGGACCGGCTCAGCCCCCCCCTCAGCCTGTCGCGCGGGCAGTGGATGTTCTCGAACCTCCGCTTACACCGGGACCGGTTGAAGGGGGACCGGCTGACGGGATTTTGCGTCATCCAAGACAATCCGGCCGTGACAGCGCAGGGAGGAGGACCTTCCGCTTGTGGGACGCCGACCGGAGCCGCAGAACCCACGGGACCTGCAGCTCTTCCTATCCCTCCGCGGACGCGAGTACGGGATGTTTCTGGACGCGAGCGGGACAGTGGCGGGCCTCCAATGGCGACGGAAGAACTTGCGCCCGTCGCCCCTAAAACCCTTCCACGTTCCCGCTCGGCGGGTGGGCCGCCGACCGTCCGGGACGGCCCGGCTACCCGTACTCGCTCGAAATCCCTCACGTTTCGTTAGATTGTGTTGTGTTGTGTTATTGTTATAATGTTCTTCAATGCTTCGTGTCTTTTTGCGTGTTGGCCCTTTACACCCGCATTGCTTTTCAGGTTGCAATTCAGCCGAGGTCGGCTGGATTTTCTTTAGGGGGGAGGGTGATGTAATGCGGTTGTAAACGGCCCTTCTGAGGCGCCGTCAGGGGGGGAGGAGTTAGGTCACGTGGGGGGCAGAGGGGTTGAGTATAGAAGGAGGGGAACCGGAAGAGCAAGGGGAGTGACGGGGAACCAGGAACAGAGGAAGGCCACGAAGGGCGAAGCGGGGTGTGGCGAGATCGCCACGAACACGGGGGGAGCGAGGATCGGCACCGTTGGCCAGCGGTGACCGACCCGAAGCAGCGAGGAGGCTGCAGTCAGCAGCGGGGCTGCACAGAGAGGGTGGGCAGCGGGTCTGCATACAGTGACAGCCAGAGGGTCTGCACATAGGGGTAGCAGCGGGAGTCTGCATAGGGGTAGCAGCGAGTCTGCAGGGAGGAGGTTACAGTAGATGAAGCAGAGAGTCAGAGGGGAGAGGAAGCTATAATAGCAGTGAATAGCCGGGGGCTACAAATACAGGAGTTATAACAGAGTGCCGTGTGGGTAAAGACGTGAACCTGAATAAAGACACGAAGACAGAGAGAAGTGTTCGAGTCCTTTTATTACATATTTATTAACATACTTTTTTAGATTTTTAGATTTAAAGCTTTCGTGACTGCAGGGATTCATATTTTTGGTTCTTTCAAATTTTCGTTTTTTTTCTTAAGAAAAAACCGCCACTTTTTTTATTTTCTTGCTGTGGATTTCACACCTGATGATGATTGCTTGTGTTGCAGTCGAAACGTCGTGAGAATTTTATTGTTTTATATTTTTATTCTTTATTATTTCCCTTCTACGTGACTTTACCGAAAGAACCAAGAATATACTTTTTTTGGTTTACGATTGAGAGGTTAAGAACAGCTGGTGTGCCGTTTGAAGGCTGTGGCGGTCTTTGAAGAGGGTTTTTTTTGCTCGGTGGCCCCTGTAATACGAGGCTCGAGAGGCAAAAACACGGGTAGAAATTCTACTTCTACGCACGGACCTAACAAAAAAAAACATAAAATCGCACCGCTGCAAACGTCCCAAGGTAAAAATAAAATCAAAAGTGTGCCAAACTGTTTGAAAAAAAAATTAGCAAGGCACCACCGCCAACCAAACCTCACGTACAATGAGATGAAATATGTTTACACAGAGCCTTTAAATAGCTGCATTACCGCGGGACAGCGACAATGATTCGACTTAAAAACATTGTACGAGTCCCAAAGGCAGTTCCAGAATTTGGAAAATAAATTAAAGCATCCAGGCTTACACATTTCCGTAGTATGTAAACAACAACAAATCTCTCCTTCAAACAATTGGTTACCTAAGATGGCTCAATTGTAAGATTGTAAGTGCGAGTCGTTCGTGAAGAGGGCGACTTGGTTTTTTTTATTATTGCCCTCTAGCGGAAGTGGTACTTCAAGAAGTGGCGACGACTGTGAAACCATTCACTTAACTCATGCGGTGAAAACTCGCTGGTTCGTAGGGCCCATCGGATGTGTGGGTGTGTGTGTGTGAGAGCGCCTAGGGGCAACACAAAAAAAGTTGACTTTTTACCCTTGTCGCTTCGAACATGACCAGAGAGCACGAGAGAGAGCCGGGAGCTGTCACCCACCCTGGAAATCGTCGCCAGATTTGAAAGGTCACGGATAGTGTGGCTACGGTTCCGAACGCGATTTCTTTTTGAAATAAAACGATCAGAAAGCGTCGAGTAAAACCAGCGTGACCGATGTGCCATTTGTTTGTATCTCTAAATCAGAAAGGGCCTGAAATTAGATTTGGATTTTGTACGTTTTAAGGACAACGTTTTAAGAACAATGTAAGATATTTGGGAGGGGGGGGGGGGGAGGTTACGGACTGCCTACGTCGTGCGATCATGAAAGTGCGTGCCCATCGTGCCCACAAGCGTGTCTCGCTCGCATTGTCGCGAGACGCGGACCTGGCGGCAGGAACATCGCTGACCCGATGCAGTGTAACCCTTTCACGTTCCGAGACGTCGCTGCAAGTTGCAGGGTGGGTGGATGGGCGGCGGGTGTCCACGTGATTTTATTTGGAGAGGCGTAGTATCGCCGTTGTTTTTAAATCCTTTATATTAAGTTCACTTGCTTGCTTGCTTGCGCGCTTACGACCGTGCAAATCTTTCAGTCGTTTTTAAACCCACTTCCCGTGATCCAATCGAGCTGACATTTTGCACACAGACTCGTTGTGCGAGACAATTAATGTTCGTGAAAAGTTTTTTCCAAAATTTTACACTTTTTAGGAAAAAATATATTATATTTAATTACCAATTGCTTAATGGTGGCAGGCAATCATCTGACCCATAGGTGGCAGCCATCTCAAGCCAGACGACGAGAGGACTCTAGCCGCCACGCATATAAAGGATTTATAGTGAAAAACTTTGTTTTTACGCGTTAATTTTTTTTTAAAGACATTGTTACTCACCGCAGAGAATGGCAGCAACACGATCGCTGCATGCTGCGATAGCTGGCGCCAATCTGTGCCACACGTCCCCCTCCTGCATGGCCTTCTACTTTCGATTCCATTCCGATGATGTACACATTCCCATGACATACACATTCCGATGACGTACACGCACGTACGTCATCAGAATGAGAAATGGTTAAGTGGCGTCATTCCTTGGGACGTCTTACTTTTGGGAAAAAACCGAAACCCAAATTTTTTTTTCCCTGGGTTTTATCCTAAAAGTGCAAACGTGTCGGCTAGTCTAGCAGTGGTAGACCCAGGGCCTGGATTAACATTTTGTAGGCCCCTGGGCTATAGATACTGTGAGGACGCCCCCCCCCCCCCCCCGTAACATTTTTAAAAGGAAAACTAAAGTTAAAAGAAAAATAAAATGTATTTTTTTACAAGGCTAACAACAAATAAAATTCTGCATTCTCAAGTGAAATTAACTTTTCACTTAATCTCTGAAGGCCCTCCAGCTGACAGGGAGATGCAGCCCCTGAACCCCCCCCCCCCCCCCCGCGCCTTGATCCGACCTTGGGTAGAGTTGTATATTTCTTAATTAGTTTTTCTAACATTCATACCGAACACAAAGTCCGGCGTGAAATGGCACTCGAGTGATTAAAATGAAAGAAAACACACACGCCGTGTGCAGTTGGTAGATGTAAAAAAAGCAAGCATTCAGCAAAGTTGTAATATATTCGGACGCTGGGTAAGGATTGTATTAACGTTGTTCGAGAACGGAACGCATTTTTGGCTAATGCGCAGGTCGCATTTCTAGAAAATGCGTTCAATGTCGTCACAAAAGCTCAGCGATGTCTACGAACCAATCCAGAACCCCCCCCCCATCATGGATTGTCTGCAGCAGATATAAAGTACGCCCCACTGCCGATTGTCGAGATACAGGCGGGTAGGTTGTGAATTTGGTGCCACGCACTTTTGTGTCGCTTGGAATGCCAGTGTCACCATCTCCACCTCGTCTGCGAGCAGGTGCTCGCTAACACTACTTGCCCCAACAGTTTGCCGAGGCTACACGGGGGATCTCTGCCTTTGGGTGCCTAAAAGCGCGTGCGTATTTAGCCTTTCCACGCGTGCACGTTTGTGCACAACGCGACTACATTCTTGGTTCTTTCGGTAAAGTCACGTAGAAGGGAAATAATAAAATGATAAAAATAAAACAGAATATAATAAAAAAGAAATAAAAAAAATCTTCACCCGAGGATGGCTGCTTGCATTGTGGCCGAAACGTCGTGAGAATTTTTTTATATTAGGTTTTATTTTTATTATTTTATTATTTCCCTTCTACGCGACTTTACCGAAAGAACCAATAATACGAATCCCTGCAGTCACGAAAGCTTTAAATCGAAAAAATACAACGCGACTACTTGCGCTCCGAGTGACGAGAGAGAAAAGTGTGGGCGTTTGTGGAGGCCGAGGATAATGAAGAGTCCACCTCGCTGTGTAGGGGGCAGAGGACAACCCCAGGAATGGTGGGACTCGGCAAGAGGGGGATTAGAATGCCGTGAGTGCACGTCGAAGGAAAAATTCGCGAGGACTTTTTCTCGGCGACGAAAAAGACGACGGGCCAAGCGGACGAACGGAACAAAATACCGGTTGCTGCGTTTTCATTCACCGATGAGTCAAACGGTTCGGCCGGAGACATCCGCTTATTCGGTTTCTGCTCTGATGCGTCGCACGCTAACCCTAGACTTCATGCAAGGTATTTGTTTTTTTCCCTTCGCCACTGCTTGTCCCCCCCCTCCCGCCACCGCCACACCTCCATGATCCTAGGATGACGAGTACAAAAACTAATAAACTATTTTTTTTTATTTTTACTACCGAGCGATGTAGCTCTTTTTTTCAGAAGCGGCCTGGCCACAAGCATCAACTCAACAAAAGTGGCTTATTCACGTGGAAAAGCATATCAGCGAAACACCAAATACTGTAAACGCGTGACGCCGATTCTAAATGTGGGGGGGGGGGGGGGAGGAAAAAAAAAAACAGAGGACCCGGAGAAAAATACGCGCGGCCACGGTGGAGAGAGACACGCAAACTCTAAATATACCGCAGGCGTCAGAGGTGTCGGGCTCGAACCCAGCGCCCTCCTGTATACCATGCGAGGTAGTCAACATCTCCTAGGCACCACGGAAGCTGTGCGCAGAGCGTCAAGGCTGCGTAATGGCTCCCCGGCAGCCCGAGGTCGTTTCCGAGCGAGCGAGCGAGCGAACCAGGCTATTCCGGAGCGCGACGGAAGCTCGGAATCATCTCTCGTGCGGTGCGCGGGTGCAGAGATCCCCTTTGTAATCGTCGGGATCAGGGCTATCCCCCCCCCCCCCTCGCCGCCCCCCCTCATTGCGGCGGCGAGGAAGCGCAGGCAGGCAGGCTACGCGCGTCAAGTGGGAATGTGAAGTCTTGAGAAGCGAGAGAGAGACGGACGTCGATTTGAGGGTCCGGGTCAAACTGGCCCCCCGGAAGGAAATGCTTCTTTGGCGAGAGTGACGCAGCAATGTTCTTCGTTTGGTTTCCGTAAAATTTTGACTTTCAACTTTCGTGACTGCAGGAATTAATATTATTGGTTCTTTTCGGTAAAGTCACGTAGATAGAAAATAAAAAATAAAATTTAAAAATGAATTAAAATAATACAAATTAAAAATAAATTAAAATACAAATAATTTACATTTTCATTTATTTTTCAATTTATAAAAAAAAATATTTTTATTTTATTTTCTATCTACGTGACTTTACCGAAAGAACCAAGAAATCGGTTTCCGTTGTTATTTTTTGTCACGGGAGATTCAACATCGTCGTCAGGTGCCGACAGCTCTCGAAATGTGCACGGAAGTGGTGCGGACATTTTTATCGACGACCGTCTTTCAACGTCGCCAAGGACTGGTTAAGTGGAGGCGTCCTAATGCGTGCATTGGGTGTACACGTGCGTTGAGCCATCCTAAGTCCCCCCCCCAAAAAAAGACAATAATTACGGTAACGGGACAACGGCGTCGTGAAAGGGTCGCAAGTCGTTTCCACGCGCTTCGCGAGCATCGCCGCGGTACAAAGTGTAGTAAACTTTTGAAACACGTGCGTCAAACAAACAAAGGACACAGCAGAAGGACGCGACGCTAACGAAACAAAAAACTTGCGCGCTAGGAAAACGCTCGGCTCGTAAGGCCAGCGACGGTGGAAGTGGCACGAGCGTGTGAAAGGGGCACCGGGCGGGGGGGGGGAGAAAGAGGTGGTACCGACGCACAGCCCCCGTCCGCATCTCTCTGGTCATATCGAATGCACCGACGGGAGCAAGCCATCGGTTGGGGGGGGGGGGGGGCAAGCCAACTCGCTAACCAGCTAACTAACTCGATAACCAGCTAACTCGCGAGCCGGTGAGCGAGCGAACCGCCAGCGGGGATTGGCGGCGGTGGTGGTGGGGGGTCAACCCGAGCTGTCCTCATCGGCCTTGGCCGCGTTGAGCGGCTGCATCGACCGCAACGGCGACTGGCCGCCGTTGCCCGCGGAAGGGGCGTACTTCTTGGCCTCGCTGCTGTGCTTCAGTCCGTAGAAGAAGTAGATCAGAAAACCTGCGGCGGCAAATGGCGACGACGACGACAATGAAAACGACGACAAACGCGCCGTTGTTAATTCGCGGACGGAAATGTTTCGAAGCGGCTGTGTACAAACCACCCACTCGCCCCCCCCCCCCCCCCATTTTTTTCTAACGATTCTCGAAAAACAATGATCGTTACGAGAGCCAGAGCCAAATCGAAACGTCAAGAGCACGGTTCCGACGAGATGGCATCTGCGTTGAGCCCGCAACGGTGCGAAAACCCCGGCAACCTGAGTTCGATTCCCGGCTCACAGCGACGATTATCTGAACCGGTCCTGGGCCTCCCACCAGGTCAACTCAACCTCAGGCAAGCACCTAGTGCGGCGTGTAAAACATCGCCACTGGGGAGACAAAGGCGGTCGGGCGTGGTGCTGGCCACCCACCCCGTCGTGTGTTGTGCTGCACATCATATAGGTGCTGCTCGCTAACTGCACTTGCCCCAACAGTCTGTGAAGGTTACACGAGGGGTGGAATCTTTGTCTTTGGGTCGTACGCTGTACAAAATCTTAAATGCACCGAAATGATGCAAAGCCTTGGAAAAGAAAAGAAAAATGAGACCACAAATGAGAAAATGCCCGCAGCGGAATAAGAATATAAACACTTTTAGAAATAAAAAGGTTTAAAAAAATTATACCAAATATAATCTTGCAGCAGCAACAAAAAAAACGGTACTGCACACACGTTTGGCACTGCGTGTGCACACGCAAGCGCACACAGTGGAATTACCGCTTGCCAGGCGGATGATGTATGGTAGGCAAGAGGGCCGGCCGGCACGCGAGAGCGAGGAGAGAGAGAGCGAGCGAGTGCGAGCGAGAGAGCAAGAGAGGTCGAGAGAGAGAGCGATCGAGCGAGCGCGTGAGAGAAAGCGAGCGAGAGAGCGAGCGAGAGCGCGAGAGAGAGACCGCGAGAGCGAGCGAGCGAGAGAGCCATCGAGAGGTCGAGAGCTCGAGAGAGCGCGAGAGAGAGCGAGCGCGAGATAGAACGAGCGAGCGAGAGAGCCATCGAGAGAGCGAGCGAGCGAGAGAGCGCGAGAGAGAACGAGCGAACGAGCGAGCGCGAGAGAGAACGAGCGAGCGAGAGAGCCATCGAGAGGTCGAGAGAGAGAGAGCGCGAGAGAGCGAGCAAAGTGCAGAGTACCGTGGCGGGTACAGTGTGTTCCCTGCCGCGCGCTGCATTCTAAGAAGGTCGTTACTCTGAAATATGCTCCGAGGCATTGATGACAGTGCCTGCTGCTGCTGCTGCCTGCTGCCTGCTGCTGCTACTGCTCTGGGAAGCGGCACGAATGAGAGAGGTGGCGTTGCTGCTGTTGCTGCTGTTGCTGCTGTTGCTGCTGTTGCTGCTGTTGCTGCTGTTGCTGCTGTTGCTGCTGTTGCTGCTGTTGCTGCTGTTGCTGCTGTTGCTGCTGTTGCTGCTGCTGTTGCTGCTGCTGCTGTTGCCGCGCACAGCGCAACCTGCGCCGTGCTAGAGACCGTGCCCTCGCCCCACGCTGCACCGCACAAACTGAATCCACATTTCCGATATGATATCCCTCAACTATTGTCCTGTCAAATATAGTTTATTATTCACTATTATTATTACTACTGCGACTACGCTCGTTGACCCGGGGAAAGGCGCGGCGAATCCTCGTCCTGCCAAAACGCAATGACAAATCGAGTCATTCGCTGGTGGGTTTTGTCCACATTGTGGTAATATTTTGGCCGAAACCGATTACAATTTATGGGTGGGGTTTGTTGTTGTTTATCTATGGGAGGAAACCTAGGCAGAACATGGGGAGGTCATAGAAACGTCACACACACACACAAAGGTGCCCAAGGGCAGGAATCGAACCCAGGCCCTTTGACGCTGCACGCGGTACGAGTGTTAACCACTATGCTGCCCTCCTGCCCCAAGGTTTTTTTATAATTATTATCAACTCTTGAATATCTCGATTACTTGCTCATGGAGACTCCAAAAATCAACGGGTTTCTGTGAGATGGTCTTCCTGTGAGGTGTGACAGCCGATGGGAAGCAATGGGTTCTGGGGCAGCAAGGTGGGTTCTGGGGCAGCAAGGTAGATCGTTGCTGCCGCTTCTGTTTCTGTTGCTCTGGGAGATGCTCATGGACCACAGCTCGCCACATTCGCAGATCGGCGGAGTCCTTCAACGGTGAAGTTCAACATACGGACTGTATGTACGTTGAACTTCTTTCGCACCGTACGTAGCCAACGGTGCTAAATCGGCGTTGCGGGGGAAGGACAGCCAACTAAACACAAAAATTAGTTCTAAAGAAATTAGTTTTCAATCTGGATTTCAAAGTGCATAGCTTCAGTGGCTTCTTGATATCGGAAGGAAGAGTGTTCCAGACGGCCGCAGAACCACCATCTTTGTTCGATGGCCAGCCAAGAGCGTTGTGGTGCGTTGTGGTGCATGGTGGTACATGGTGGAGCGTGGTGGTGCGTGGTGGTGCGTGGTGGTGCGTGGTGGTGCGTGGTGGTGCGTGGTGGTGCGTGGTGGTGCGTGGTGGTGCGTGGTGGTGCGTGGTGGTGCGTGGTGGTGCGTGGTGGTGCGTGGTGGTGCGTGGTGGTGCGTGGTGGTGCGTGGTGGTGCGTGGTGGTGCGTGGTGGTGCGTGGTGGTGCGTGGTGGTGCGTGGTGGTGCGTGGTGGTGCGTGGTGGTGCGTGGTGGTGCGTGGTGGTGCGTGGTGGTGCGTGGTGGCGCATGGTGGTGCGTGGTGGAGTCATTGCCATGAACTGTCGCCACCAATCAGGGTCGGGGTTTCGACACAGACACCAACTCGTTGTTAGACATTACGTTGAAAGTAGCGGCCTCCGAGTGCCTGCAGGCGTCGCATGAACCCGCTACCTACGACGCGCATCCCCGGCGGAGGAATTCCCAGTTCCCACGCGCGCTGCCGATCGATGCAACCCGACGCTTTGTCACACCGCCGGCGGCCTCGGCTAGTGGCCGGGTAGGCAGACAGCAGAGCGAAGGGGAGGAGAGGGGAGCGGAGGGATTGCCATACCGATGGTCATCCAGGCTGCAAACCGAATCCAGGTCATGAGGTCCAGCAGCACCATGAGGTAGGTGTTCACGAAGATGCTGACAACGGGCAGCACGGGCAGCAAGGGCACCTGCGAGGCGGAGAGAAAGGCACACCTTGTCACGCGGTACGGC
Organism: Lethenteron reissneri; assembly: GCF_015708825.2. Taxonomy (NCBI): domain Eukaryota; kingdom Metazoa; phylum Chordata; class Hyperoartia; order Petromyzontiformes; family Petromyzontidae; genus Lethenteron; species Lethenteron reissneri. The sequence goes on from NC_083837.1 coordinate 4,786,902, forward strand.
ACGCACGTGCGTAGCTGCACGACCTGCACTGTCGTGGCGCTTGCACGATTGCACCTCGTACGGCAGTCTCAGTCTTCTTCACTCAGTTTATCAAAGGTGGGGGGTGGGGGGAACTGTGGCCGATAAGAGAGGGAGACAAAGACGGCCGGGCGTAGTCCTGGCCACCCCCCTCCCCCGCCCCTCTCGTGTCTGCCGTGCCGGCCTTCATAGGTGCTACTCACTAACAGCACTTGCCCCAGCAGTCTGTTAAAGGCTATACGGGGGATATTTTCGATTTAAAGCTTTCGTGACTGCAGGGATTCATCTTTTCTTGGTTCTTTCGGTAAAGTCACATAGAAGGGAAATAATAAAATAATACACGTAAAACATCATAAAATCAAATGTTATTATTTCCCTTCTACGTGACTTTACCAAAAAAAACAATAAGACGGGGGATCTTTGTACTTTAGTGGTGGTGGTGGTGGCAGCATGAGGAGCTGAACCAACACTTCAAACTTGGTGATCTGCACTCAATTTTCAGAGGTGGAGGGTTGGTTGTGGGCCACTTTCGCCGATAAAGGCATCAGTCGGCGTTGAGTTACCGCCACGCCATTTGAACCCACTGGGGGGGGTTTGGACAGCAACACGATGACGATGATGGGTGGGCGGTGGTTTCACCGTTTGTGTATTGTCGGGGAGGGAGGAGGGGGGGAAGAGCAGGTCGCAATCGGGTACCCGATACCCGTACCCTACCCGATACCCGGCTATCCGTACCCGGCCGGGTACGGGTACCCGTTTGCGACCCTGGTGCGGCCGGGTACGGGTACGGGTAGGCCGTGAGTCACTGGCGAGTCACCGTTTGTCACTCATTTCGGGTAGGATACGGGTAGGCAACGGGTACCCGTACCCGGCCGGGTGGGGGGGAAGAGCAGAGGTCGCAATCGGGTACCCGATACCCGTACCCTACCCGATACCTGGCTACCCGTGCACGACCGGGTACGGGTACCCATTTGCGACCCTGGTACGAGTACGGGTTAGGAATCAAAACCCGTTTGCGACCTCTGGGGAAGAGTCTCACGTCAGCGGGCCACCACTGAAGGCCCACCAGGGGCCGCCAGCATCCCCGCGATGGAGGACACCGGCGTACGCGATTTTAGCGCTTGCACGGTGGATACCGCTCAACAACGTTTTGACTCGTGAAGGGTTTTTGTCCGTCACACTCAGTAGCCCCTATTAGTGTAACTATACTCTTAGTTTTTTCGGTAAAGTCACGTAGGTAAAAAATGAAATTAAAATGAATAAAAATAAAATAATAAATCACGACGTTTCGGAGGCAACACAAGTCTCCGTCATCCGGTGGGACCGTCACAGCCAGATTTGCTGCATCAAGTGAGGGAAGAATTCCATGATGCAAGTTCTTAAATACAAGTTAAGGGGGAGGGGGGGGGGGAGCTTATCAGAATGTAGTAGCCAATGAATGGAACGTATCGGGAGAGGGGCGGGGCTAAAAGAGAGCACGAGGTGCTCGTAGACGTCGACGTGTTTGTGCGCAAGTCCCTGTTGGTGCACATGATGACATGATAGAAGAGAACGAAAATGCCCATGTTTATACCAGTGTTGGCTGACAATAAAGAGAGTACTGTTAAACGCCGGGGATGTTAACACTCGGTAAAGTAACGTGACTTTACCGAAAAAACTAAGAGTATGAATCCTTGCAGTCACGAAAGCTTCAAATCTAGTGTAACTAAACATTATGAACAAGTGCCGGCTCGAGCCCTTTATTAGCGCCATCTCTCCCGGTCTCCGTTTCTTTCTTGCCGTGCAGCTGCCGACGCGGATCGCAGAGCGACAGCGCCGATGGATTTGTCACAGCTCCGGTGGTCAAGCCGGACAACCGTGTCGGCAGGACCGCAGCAGCAGCAGCAACAGCAGCGGAGTAGCGTATCGTCGTCGCTGTCACGTGTCCGTGTTTTTTTTGGATCTGAGGGGGACGTTGCGTCGATATACATCGGACGGTGCTGGTCTGCATGACCCACAGTCGCACACTGCTGGAGGAGAGTTTGTTAATTGATGAGCTATGAATGAGAAAGGCCATTGCCTGAAACAATCACCAATATATATTTTTTCTTTTACGGCCAGAGCATTATTGTCAAACGCGTTGAATTATTATTATTATTAAAATCACAATTTACTATTTGTTTTTAGCAGGTAAGGCCCCCCCCTGGGATATGTAGCTCTCTTTCAGAAAAGACCTGGCCACAAATGATAGCTCAACGAAGTTGGCCCAATCACCCGTGGAATTTTTATAGCTGCCAAATTACACATGTCGATTCTAACTGTGGAGGGGAAACCCGCAGGACCTGGGAGAAGAATCCACACGACCACGGGAAGAGAGAACACGCCAGCTCCAAATATACATATTCTTGGTTCTTTCGATAAAGTCACGTGAATAGAAAAAAACTTTTTTTTTATAATAAAAAACGTATTAATGAAAATGAAAGAAAAAAAAACACATAATAAAAATAAGTAAAATAAAAACTTTTTTTTTTTAATAATGCAAATAAAATACAAAAATTATTAATGAAAATAATAAAAACAAAAAACCCATAATAAAAAAAAATAGTAAAATCAAAAATTTAAATAAAATAATAAAAGAAAAAAACTCATCAGGCGGAGAGAAAAGAAAAAAAATCCAAATATCCAAACGGGTGTCAGGGTCAGGATCGAACCCACGACCCTCCTGTATACCAGGCGTGGTAGTTAACATCTCGACACTGTGAGAGAGACATGCAAACTCCAAATATACAGCAGGCATCGTCAGGGTCAGGATCAAACCCACGACCTCCTGTCTACCAGGCGAGGTAGTTAACATCTCCTAGCCACCGTGGCACCCTACATGCACCACTGCCAACGCAGTAGCAGCAGCATCACCAAGTAATGTGGTTGGATGCGATTCAGTCTTGGGTCTCCTCTCCTTTGTGGGAGCACTGGCAGAGGGATGAGATGGTGGTACGTGCCCCTATCGGCGATTGGTGGCACCTCGTGTAGGTACGTTGAACCTCTTTCCCACCGTACTTAGCCACTGTGCAAATGGGAAGTGCAGTGTTGAGTCCACGGGCGGTGTTGAGTCTACGGGCGGTGTTGAGTCTACGGGCGGTGTTGAGTCTACGGGCGGTGTTGAGTCTACGGGCGGTGTTGAGTCTATGGGCAGTGTTGAGTCTATGGGCAGTGTTGAGTCTATGGGCAGTGTTGAGTCTATGGGCAGTGTTGAGTCTATGGGCAGTGTTAGTCCATGGGCAGTGTTAGACTCAACACTACCAATAGACTATGGGCAGTGTTTCGAGTCCATGGGCAGTATGTGTGTATGTTGAACTTTTTTTGCACCGTACGTAGCCAACCGTGCTAATCGGAGGTGCGGGGGATGGGGGGGGGATGTGACTACAAACTAAAAACACAAAACAGCAGTTTGAAAGAAACGAGTTTTCAAACTGGATTTAAAACTGCATAGCCCCCCAGCGGGCTTCCTAAATCATCGGACGGGTGTGGTAAGAGCGGCGAAGAATCACCCCGCCGACCCCCCATCCCCTAACTCCGTGGCGTCGAGGCCGAGATTGATCGCTAGGCCACCCCGCGCTGCTGCGTCTCTCTGTGGAGAGACCGCAGAGAGAGACAGAGAGAGGGCAGGCGTGTCCTCGTGACATTTGAAATAAGAGCAAGCGACAAGCAGCTTGCGATTTTTTTGGTTCATTTTTTTAAATGTGCTTCGTGCCATCGTCTTCACACCCCCGTTGCGGCGAGCAGCAGCCAGGCGGAGTGCAAGCTTCTCACTGGATATTTTGTGGGTCTCCGATAGACTGCAGTAGCCACGCAGGACCGAGGAGCCAGAGCCGTGGCGAGAGGAATACTAATACGGATCATCTCAACTTGTAACTCTGCACTGGCCCCGAACCACAGACGAGTGGCGGGGAATGCAGCGGTCATGCGGTGTAGCCGGCGACAAATTCTCCACCCAAAGCTCTGCGATCCCCTATATGTTAAGGCATTATAGGCCAGTCAGCTGTTTACTTGTGGGAAGAAACTGGAGCGCCTGGAAAAAAAAACACGTGTGCAAGGGGACAACACTCGATCCCATACAGATGGAACAGCTGAAGTGCACATTCGTTGTACCGCCTTCTCACGGCGAGCCAGGGTGTGGCCGGGCCTCGACACCCACGGCAAGGGAGTTTCACACGACATCTGTGTGGTGATCCAGAAACCCTCGCTGCTGCTGCTGCTGCCTCCACAGCGCTGGATTTACAGGCAGCCATGCGCAGCGGCAGCAGCAGCATAGCCACCACCGTCCGATGGATGTGGTGTGCCGGGTGGGGAAATATTTCTGTAAATTAAGGCCCACTGAGCTACGTAAGCTCGTTTTCAGAAGCGAGCTGGCCTCAAACGAGAGCTCAGCGAAGTGGCTCATCATGTAACAAAAGGTTTTACTCTTTCTGGCAATAAAACAGGTGAGAATAGGTTTTTCCCATTTTTTCATGGCAACAAAACAGCTGTGTTAAGATGTTAATACACCAAACTGAAACCTTTAACAAGGAATCATGTCTGCATTAACCACAATACTTGTGGTCAGAATGCAAACAGAAAATATGCTCTGATAATATATGATGCATTGTCCTTGAAACTGATTGGTCCACACGTCCTCTGGTCTAACACCGTTTGAGACGAGGCTCGAAAGAAAGCGGTCTCTGGTGTGGACCAATCAGTTTCAAAGACAATCATTATCGAACGTGTTTTTTGTTTGCTTTCTAACCACAAGTATGGTGGTTAATGCAGACAAAAAGGTTTCAGTTTGGTGTTTTAACATCTCAACACCTGTTTTGTTGCCATGAAAAAAGGGGAAAACCCCATTCTCATATTTTGGTACTGGCAAAGGAGGTCCCAATAAAACAGTGGTGCCAAGATGTTAAAACCCCAAACATAATCCTTACTCAAGGAATCCTGTCCGCATTAACCACACGCACTTGCGGTGAACATGCAAACAAAAATCGTGCTCTGGTCATTTTCATGCTTCGTGCTGTTCACCTTTTGGCGTCCTCTGCTGAGACTCGACTCGATAGAAAGCCGTCTCTGGTGCGGACCAATCGGTTTCAAGGACAATGCCAATATATTATCAGAGCATGTTTATTTGTTTGCATGTTCACCGCAAGTACGTGCGGTTAATGCGGACAAGATTCCTTGAGTAAGCGATTCTGTTTGGCGCTTTAACATCTTGACATATTTTAATACTTGCAAGAAAGGTCCCATATTGGCTTATCATGTTGAAATTTATAGCAGCCAAATACTCTCAAAATGTTTCTAAATGTGCAGGGTTAAACCCAGAGGACCCGGGGAAATATCCACGCCACCACGGGGAGGACATGCGCAGCCGTCGGGGCCGGCATCGAACCAACGACCTCCCGTATACAAAGCGAGGAAGTTAACATCTCCTAGCCACCAAGTCACCGACCAGAAAAAAAGTTTTTCCCGACCCTTCAGCAATCGAATCCCTGGGCTCCACGTCGCTGAAAGTGTGGCAGATGGACAGCACCTGGCTGAAATCGAACCCGCCGGTCACACCGTCCCGCAGACGCATCGCTCGCGATCGCAAATTCCCTTTTTATCATCTCGTCATCAAAATGTAAAATTGCCTGCGGACTTTTTCGGCGTATCTGCAGAGTCATTGCAAAGGGGGCGACATGTCCCCAGGTCAGTGCGAATTAACGAGGGCTGGACGTGAGAATAAGACGACACTGGATGTGAATGTCAAGCGCTGTTTGTCAAAGAAGCCTTTCGGAGACAGCGCCCGACAGGCCCTTCAGCAGCGTCTTGGCCGGTCGCTCTTTCGTCAACGTCGTTGAATAAAAACCCTTTCCCCATTTCCATTCCGAGACGTTGCTGCAAGTTGCAGAGTGGTGGTCGTCCCCGTTCACCTCCGAATCTCGGAACAGCGCGACTGGCGCGGCGTTAATTTGATTTATTTTGTTTTTAAAAGTCGTTGTTACTCACCGCAGAGAACCGGAGCGACGCGACCGCACTCTACGATAGCTGGCGCTAAACAGTGTCGCACGCCCTCCCGCGTGGGGCTTGCGGGAGCCTCGGTAACGTCTTCCGGTACATCATCAGAATCATCAGAATGGGAACGGGTTAAGATGTTTTTGTATATTTTGTATGTATGTGCGTTGAACTTCTTTCGCACCGTACGTAGCCAACCTTGCCAAAATCGGAGGCGCGTTTCTAAATGTATCGCACGGCCAAAGAGTACGTGACACAAGGCTCAACGTCCCCGCGCTCTCGCATTGATCGCGTGCACCCTCCGATCTTGACGCGGTGCATTGTGGGAAGAAGCTAGATGGCAACCATCATGGCTGCACGCTGCACGTTTGTTTATTTATTGCGATTGCCAAGCCCAGCAAAGCCTCGCACCGGAGGCCTCACGACTCCTGCTCGGGAGGGTCCTTACCATGAAGGAGACCTTCGTCTGACTCTGCGGCTGCCTCCAGACGACGACGGTGACCGCGACGAGGGCGGTGGCAAAGATGACGACCATGGCGATGACCCAGGTGGCCTGCTCGGCCAGGGCCGAGGCTCCGTGCACCATGAACATGGTGAGGACCACGCAGAGTAACGCTGCGCACACACACGGACGGACGGACGGACGGACCCACACACGCCAGTTACGTAACCACACCTCAACCAGCGCACACAAGCGCACAATCGCGTTCACAGAGACAAGGATCGCCTCCCCCGCTGTATAGCCTCAGCAGACTGTTGGGGCAAGTGCTGTTAGTGAGCACCAATGAAGGCCGGCACGGCGCACGAAGGGGTGGGTGGCCAGCACCACGCCCGGCCGCCTTTGTCTCCCCAGTGACGATGTTTACACATCGCACCAGGTACTCAGTTGAGGCCGAGTCGACCTAGGGGAGGCCCAGGACCGGTTCAGATAATTGTCACTGGTGTTGACCGTGAGCGGTAATCGATCTCGGGTCGCCGGTTTTGTAGCGCAGCGTGCTAACCGTTGCACCACCGCTCCCCACACAATCACGTTTACAACCAATCCGTGCACATGAGTACGCAATCATGGTCACGAGGTTAAAGTAAACTTTTTATTTGACCAGGTAAGGCTCACTGAGCTATGTGTAGCTCTTCAGAAGCGACCTGGCCACAAATTAGATCTCAACGAAGTGGCTTATCATGTGGAAATTCGCCAAATACTCTAAAACGCGTGATGTTGATTCTAAATGTGGACGGAAAAACCGGAGGACTAAGGGAAAAATCCACGCGACCACGGAGAGAGACACACAAACTCCAAATATACAGCAGGCATCGTCAGGGTCGGGATCGAAGCCACGACCTCCTGTATACCAGGCGAGGTAGTTAACATCTCATCACTGTGAAAGAGAGACACGCAAACTCCAAATATACAGCAGGCATCGTCAGGGTCGGGATCGAACACACGACCTCCTGTATACCAGGCAAGGTAGTTAACATCTCATCACTGTGAAAGAGAGACACGCAAACTCCAAATATACAGCAGGCATCGTCAGGGTCAGGATCGAAGCCAGGACCTCCTGTATACCAGGCGAGGTAGTTAACATCTCATCACTGTGAGAGAGACACACGCAAACTCCAAATATACAGCAGGCATCGTCAGGGTCGGGATCGAACCCACGACCTCCTGTATACCAGGCGAGGTAGTTAACATCTCATCACTGTGAGAGAGAGACACGCAAACTCCAAATATACAGCAGGCATCGTCAGGGTCGGGATCGAACACACGACCTCCTGTATACCAGGCAAGGTAGTTAACATCTCATCACTGTGAAAGAGAGACACGCAAACTCCAAATATACAGCAGGCATCGTCAGGGTCGGGATCGAACACACGACCTCTTGTATACCAGGCGAGGTAGTTAACATTTCGCCGCTGCGGCACGGTGGGGGGGGGGCGGGGAGGGGGGCTCACCGATGAGGCCGACACACACGTTCACGATGACGGTCGATTGCTTGTTGGGAAGCCGCGACCGAGGCTGTATCAGCAGCATGGGCCCCCACTGCGGCTTGTCCTGCTCCTCCGAGCCGGCACCCCCAGGCACGAATTCAAAGTCCGGTGAGTCCTTCCAGTCCGGCTCCGGTTGGTAACTGACCACGCGAACAGTGGGGGGGGTCACACGTGGGCAGCGCGGTCACCAAATCTGCGCTTGACGCATCGCGGCGATCGACCGCGGCCGAATTCGTCGACGCGAGTTTCGCCGTTCGAATGTCGCAACGCCGCAATGGATACGCGCACGCCGCGTCCGCCGGCTGAGCACGTGGGCTGCCTGTAATCCGGCGCCGTGGAGGCAAGCGGCGATGGCTGGTGGATCGCACACAGACGTCGCGTGAAACTCCCTTCCCGTGGGCGTCCCAGAGTACCGCACCGAGAAGGCGGCACAGAAAAAATGTGTTCCATCTGTACGGGATCGAGCGTTCTCCCCCCCCCCCCCCTTCGCACGCGTGGGTTTCCTCCGGGTGCTGCGGTGTCCTCGCACGTTAAAACGCTTATTAATTGGCCGATAAAACATTCATACAAAGAGGATCACAGAGCTTGGGCAATTGTTGGCGCCGGCTCATCGCGTGGCCGACTTGCAGCTCTCGTCTGTGGCTCCGCCTGGCATCTGCCGAGTCATTCTCTCTCTCTTCAGGGAGGCGAATCGCCCGATGAATCTCTCGCGAAATGCCACGGTACTCAAATTGTGTGCCGAAGTAGTAGCCAATCGGCACGTTTTGCTCACGTGACAAACCTTGCGAATCGGGCGAGTTAACGACACATTTATATTTACGCCATCCAACCCAAAAACGTTTATCGTGCGTAATATTGGTCGCGAAAAGCCGACGTGTACGAATAACGGTCCTTCCGTGAAATACCAGGTCCGTGGTCTGTAATGTTATTCATGTTGCTTTCTATATAAACACAACAACAACAACAACACGGACAACCACCGGACATCACAGAGCAGCTCTGGCACGCGCGACCCAGCGCTGCAGCGGTGACCGTGCAGCGCGGGTGCCAGAAACCGGGGCGGCAGTGGCGAGAGCCTTTCCTGCACAAACGCGGAAGAGCCGCCAACGAGCAGCCAGACGATCGGGGTTGTGGCCCTGCACCACCACCAACCCCACCACCACCACCACCACCAACCCCGCCACCACCACCAACCCCGCCACCACCCCCACCACCAACCCAACCACCACCACCACCACCAACCCCACCACCACCAACCCCACTTACCACCACCACCACCACCACCACCAACCCCGCCACCACCAACCCAACCACCACCACCAACCCCGCCACCAACCCAACCACCACCCCCACCACCAACCCAACCACCACCACCACCAACCCCACCACCACCAACCCCACTTACCACCACCACCAACCCCGCACCACCACCCCCACCACCACCAACCCCACCACCACCACAAACCCCACACCACCACCACCCCCACCACCACCAACCCCACCACCACCACAAACCCCACACCACCACCACCCCCACCACCCCCACCAACCCCACACCACCACCACCCCACCCCGCACCACCACCACCACTCACCCCCAAATGTTTTTTGATGTTGTTACCATAACGCCAGGCTGCCGTATATATATCCGCCCATGTTATTCCGAGGCTACACGGCTGTAGCCAACCGCAGCAAAAATATTAAAAAGGACCCCGTGGATTAATTCGTTCGGACGAAAGAGGAAGGGGACCCGGGAAAGAGCGTGGCGAGCGGGGGTGAGGCGGGCGGGGAGCTGCTGCTTGGCATTCCTTACCGCAGGATGAGCACGCAGGCAGCCACCAGAGAGTATGAGAGCAGCGTTCCGATAGACATGAGGTCCACCAGGGCGATGAGGTCAAACAGGAACGCCATCACCGCTGATGCAGACAAACGATAAAAGGCAAAATGACCCTCATGGCGGAACCCCGGGGTACCAATGTAATACAAAATGGCCGAGGCAATAAAATATTTTATTTCTGGGACACGATTTTTTTTCCAGGAGTGTATACTTCAACTCCGCGACTGGGGTACCAATCAAATCGGTGGTGCCACACTCCGCAATGTCGAAACGCAGCGAGGACAATGATTGCGACGAAACCCGGAATGCTCGCACGCACCGTAGCGGTGCATCGTGCACAGCTCGTCGAGATGAGTCGATTGCCGCGTCGCCGACCATCAACAGACTACAAATGACTGCATCACGGACATTGTGCGAGAGCCGGGGTACCGCCATAAGGTTCAAATATCCAGCATTGACGGACTGTTCGGGGCAAGCACCGTGAAGCGAGCAGCGGCACCTTTAAAAGGCCGGCACGGCGCACGAGGGGGTGGGCGGCCAACACCACGCCCGATGTTTACACATCGCACCAGGTGCTCATTTGAGGTGGAGTCAACTTCGGGGAGAGGGAGGCCCAAAACGAGTTCAGATCAGAGGTCGCAATCGGGTACCCGATACCCGTACCCTACCTGATACCCGGCTACCTGTACCTGGCCGGGTACGGCTACCCGTTTGCGACCCTGGTGCGGTGGGGTACGGGTACGGGTAGACGCACGTGACTCACCACAACCAATGAGTGAGAAGGCCGTGAGTCACTGGTGAGTAACCGTTTGTCACTAATTTCCCAACGTCTTGTCTCTTCTCACAATTCAAGTTCCTAGAATCAACCCACCCGCGCCTGCAACATGGCTTCATCCCAGAGGTCGCAATCAGGTACCCGTACCCTACCCGATACTCGGCTACCCGTACCCGGCCGGGTACGGGTACGGGTACCCGTTTGCGACGCTGGTGCGGCCGGGTACGGGTACGGGTAAGGAATCAAAACCTGTTTGCGACCTCTGGTTCAGATAACCATCACCGGTTTGGCCAATGAGCGGGAATGTATAAAGCAGCCAAAGAACTCCAAACGCGCGATGTCTATTCTAAAATGTGAAGCACAAGACCGGAGGACCCGGCGAAAAATCCACGCGACCACGGGGAGAGAGCGAGAGACACGCAAACACCAAATATCCAGGGATTGTCATGGTCGGGATCGAACCCACTCCCTCATGTACGAGCAGCAACGCCTCGGGCTCGCCAGTGTCGCGGCTCGCTGCTACTCACGAGCGATCCGTCAGCCCCCCGCACCCCCCCCCCCCCCCCCCCCCAAGTCCTCGTCGGTGCGCGAATCAAAATTACGTCGTCCGGCCGTGGTCAGAGCACTTCACTCGCCGTCGGAGAGAAGCCGGCTCAAATCTCGGCCGGACCACTTCCCTCGGCCAGGGATGCAGAGCAGAGGGGCGCAACGATAGTTAGGAGATGTTAACTCCCTCGCCTGGTATACAGGAGGTCGTGGGTTCAATCCCGACCCTGACAATGCCTGCTGTATATTTGGAGTTTGAGTCTCTCTCTCATCATCATGGTGGCTAGGAGATGTTAACTACCTCGCCTGGTATACAGGAGGTCGTGGGTTCGATCCTGACCCTGACACCTGCTGCTGTATATTTGGAGTGTGCGTCTCTCTCTCTTTCCCTCTCTCTCCCCGTGGTCGCGTGGATTTTTCGCCAGTTCCTCCGTTTTTCCCCCTCCACATTTTAGTACCACTGTCACGCGTTTAAGAATCTTTGGCTGCCGAGCTACACAGCTCTTCGTCGACCTGGCCACGGTGACAGCCCAAGGAAGTGGGCCTCATCGCCACCCCGTGGACGTCTATAACGGCAGCAGCAGTCAAATAACCCCCGTAGCAGCCAAACAGTCTGAAGCGCAGAGCCCGGGCGCTCACCTGCCACGGAGCCCGAAGTGATCGTCGCGAGGATGGGAGTCTTGAAGCGCTTGTGGACGCGCGCCAGCCAGCGGAACAGCAGGCCGTCCTCCGCCATGGCGTAGATGATGCGAGGCATGGGGAAGATGCTTCCGAGCAAACTGGGGTGGGGCAATCAGGCCGAGCGCACGGAAGGGAGCGAGAGAGAGAGAGTTCACCGATGATGGCGGTAGCGGCGGTTATAAAAATGCTCGTTGCACGCGAAGGCGGGCGAGAAGGCAACCTCCGCACGGGCAACCTGGATTCCACGGAGGCGACACCAGGCGCTGGCGGCTATGCTGCCTTCACCGCTATCCGTACGTTGTGGAGGGAGCGGCAAGGGATGGGTGAATCGCCGCGCAAATGTCGAGAAGCTCCCTTCGGACCCCGCGGGCGTCGAGGCGATGCCCGTAAGCCCTGGCTCGCTAGGAGAATGCAGCGAAGCGCGGACTGATATCGCCTGCGCCTTCTGTGTGGGATCGAGTGTTGCCCCCTCGCACGTGTGGGTTTTCGCCGGGTTTTTGCTCCCACGTGCAGCATAAACGCTCGCCAATTGGCCGAAAACATCTTAATTACGGAGGGAACTGTTGGTGCCGGCTCACTGCCCGGCATCCTTCCAGCTCGGCCTGTGGTTGTCACTCGGCGATTGGCAGATGCAATTTGCATGAATGACGCCGCGATACGAAACTAATCGATTATTTTAAAAAAAGTGTAATCGATACCCAGACATCATAGCATTTGTTTTATTATTTCGCCTCTTTTTCTTTCCCCAGTGAGATCCTTGATGAAAGGCGCTTCTCCATACATTGGGCATTATTATTAAAGAGTTCAACACGTAGACTTCCATGACCAATATTTTCCATAGGGAGGTTTTTTGGGTGCGGGGCCGTCCATAAATGACGTCACGCGATTTTAGACGATTTTTTACCCCCCCCCCCCAACCCTAGTCACACGGCGTCATAAAAAGTCAGACCCCCCCTCAAATATGACGTCACAAAGCTCTGCCCCCCCCCCCCCAAGAATATTGTCATTGTAGTGCGTATTTAATGTGGCGCTGCACTCTGTTGTAGAAGAAAACATTTATTAAAAAGTATATTTAATTAAGTAGAACGTGTTGTCTATATTTATTTAAAGTTGCGCATTTTGATGCGATGTCACATTTCTAAAACCCCCGCCCCCCCCCCCCGTCACACATCGTCACAAATATCTGACCCCCCCCCCCCAGGTGCGTGACGTCATTTATGGACGGCCCCTTAATTCGCGTGAATATCAATGTGTCGTTAAACCCGCCACCACCCGACACAACCACCTTATAAAGATTTGTCACGTAAATAAAACCTGCCAATCCGTTGCTAGTTCGGCACACCACATGTGTGTCGGGAGAGTAAACCCACTACAAAATTGACAATTCCAGCACGACGTTTCGCCAGGAATTACAACCAGCATCATCAGGCGACAGTCAAGTGTTTCTGGATAAATCCTCCTCCTGTTTCAGTCCGAAATAGAGGGATAAATGTGATGTTGTCACTTGTGAGAATTTATATGCATTCATTAATCCCCGCACCTCCGCCTCTCGCACCTGACGATTGGCCGTGTCAGGTGGTGGCGGGTTTAACGACACATTTATAGTCGCGCGATCTAACCCAAAAACGTCTGCTATGGATCATTAACATTACTGTTAACATCACGATGTGCCCGATCTCATCAGACCTCATAAGCCAAGCAGGCCAGAGGCTGGAAGGCGCCCGGATAGGTGGCCACCACCTTGCACGCCAGGTTGCTTAGGCTGCTGCGGGGCTGTGCGCCAGCAAAAACAAACAAAAAATCCATCGTTGCGATGTACTTCTACGCTCCCACGCCTACGCTTTACACCAACCCCCCCGCTGACGGGCGCAGGGAAGTTACGGTTAAATAAACCGCGCTACGGAAGGGGATACTTCCCTCCTGCAAGGAGGGGGGGTGGGCGGGCGGCGGCCGAGCGCGAGAGCAGCGGACGCTCCTCCGCGTGGCCACACGGGGGAACCGACGTCCCAGTGCGCGCGACGACGGTTACAAGCGGCGGCGCGCACCGTGCCAACACCGCACATGCGATGAGCACGGCTGGCTACGCACGGTGCGACAGAAGTCAAACGTACGTATGTACGTACTGCCCGTAGACTCAACACTGCCCGTAGACTCAACACTGCCCGTAGACTCAACACTGCCCGTAGACTCAACACTGCCCGTAGACTCAACACTGCCCGTAGACTCAACACTGCCCGTAGACTCAACACTGCCCATAGACTCAACACTGCCCATAGACTCAACACTGCCCGTAGACTCACCACTGCCCATAGACTCACCACTGCCCATAGACTCAACACTGCCCATAGACTCAACACTGCCCATAGACTCAACACTGCCCATAGACTCAACACTGCCCATAGACTCAACACTACCCGTAGACTCAACACTGCCCATATACTCAACACTGCCCATAGACTCAACACTACCCATAGACTCAACACTACCCATAGACTCAACACTACCCATAGACTCAACACTGCCCATAGACTCAACACTACCCGTAGACTCAACACTGCCCATAGACTCAACACTGCCCATAGACTCAACACTACCCATAGACTCAACACTGCCCGTAGACTCAACACTACCCATAGACTCAACACTGCCCATAGACTCAACACTGCCCATAGACTCAACACTGCCCATAGACTCAACACTACCCATAGACTCAACACTGCCCATAGACTCAACACTCCCCATAGACTCAACACTGCCCATAGACTCAACACTGCCCATAGACTCAACACTGCCCGTAGACTCAACACTGCCCATAGACTCGGCACTGCCCAGACTCAACACTGCCCGTAGACTCAACACTGCCCACAGACACAACACTGCCCATAGACTCAACACTGCCCATAGACTCAACACTGCACGTAGACTCAACACTGCCCACAGACACAACACTGCACGTAGACTAACACTGCCCATAGACTTAACACTGCCCGTAGACTCAACACTGCCCATAGACTCAACACTGCCCATAGACTCAACACTGCCCATAGACTCAACACTGCCCATAGACTCAACACTGCCCATAGACTCAACACTGCCCATAGACTCAACACTGCCCATAGACTCAACACTGCCCATAGACTCAACACTGCCCGTAGACTCAACACTGCCCGTAGACTCAACACTGCCCACAGACACAACACTGCACGTAGACTAACACTGCCCATAGACTCAACACTGCCCGTAGACTCAACACTGCCCATAGACTCAACACTGCCCATAGACTCAACACTGCCCATAGACTCAACACTGCCCATAGACTCAACACTGCACCTCCGATTAGCACGGCTGGCTACGCACGGTGCGAAAGATCAACACAAGGACGTATCCACGAGCCGTTAGCCACGAATGCCGGCGACACCGCGGTGGCCTTACCTCGAGGTGAGCGCGCACAGCGCCCCGATGGCCACCATGTACTTGGCGGGGCCCCAGCCCACGTACTCGAAGGCCACGGGCAGGGGGCTGGCCTCGTCCAGCAGATAGTAGGGCATCATGAGCGTGAGGGCGGCCGACACGCCAAAGTAGGCCACGAAGCAGATGAGCAGCGAGGCGACGATGCTGATGGGGATGGCCCGCTGAGGGTTCTTCACCTCCTCGCCTGCAACCGCAAACGAGCAAAACAGAGAGGGAGGGGGGGGGGGGGCTTGACGGTCGGTCCGTGGCGCGTGTCCGCGCATCCCAGGCGAAGAGCGGCACCTGTTCGGGCCGTGCCTTGGCTCGTTGTTTCGTCGAAGCGTCGACCTCGAGCATCGGGCTTTAAGTATTTGTGTGCGCTGCGTTACGAACCGCGCTGCGTTAACGCCGCGCCAAATGTCGGCGAGGCTTAACGGAGACGACGTTTGGCGGCAGGCGGCGGGCTTTCTTTTTTTCACCCCCCCTCCCTCCCCGTCAACCGCGCACCCACAGAGTGAGTGTCCGCGGAGTTCCTGTGTCCCCCCCCCTCCCTGCGTCGTGGTTCGTGCTCTGTGCCGGCCTCTTTATTTGAAATGCAATTTGAAAAATAAAAACACCAACAGAATGAATTTTATATTCTTTGGGTCTTTCGGTAAAATCACGTAGATAGGTTCAAAGAAAATTTTAAAAAATACAAAAAAAAGACGGAGTTTCGATCACAACTTAAGCAATCGTCATCAGGAGGACGATCGCTTTTGTTGTGATCGAAACGTCATAGTTTTTGTTCTTTTTTTGTTATTTTATTTGAACCCAAGTGACGTTACCGAAAGACAAAAAGAACATGAATTCCTGCAGCCACGAAAGCTTTAAGTCAAGATAGAATAAATTTTTAAGACCAATCCACGTTCAGGCCGCGAGATTGACTGGGTCGCATTCGTGACATTGGCCGGTCGCAAGCGGCGGGGTCAACGTGGAACGCGACGTGGATTTTACTCCGCGTGGAAAGGACACGGGGACAACGCTGCCCTCCGGAGCTCACACCAAACGTGGGATGGGGCGCACTCATTTAAGGCATCCGTCAATAGGCATCACGACTGCGCACAGGCACGGTGCGCCGTAAAGTACCATTCTCACAGACCCTTGTAAATGCTCACCACTCCCCCCAGCTTACGACACCTTTGGCGATATAATATGGGCATTCAAAGTCGTACCGGGGCCTGATGGTCTCACAGCGTAAAACTCACCAAGTCCTATGGTTAATACTGGTAGTAACCACCTGGTTCCACCAGCCCACAGGGGATTATTGTGTCCGTCCGTCCAGCGTGCAGGGAGGGGCTGGGTGCGGAGGGAGGGGCTGAGTGTGGAGGATGGGGTGGGGCTGAGTGGGGAGGATGGGGAGGGGCTGGATGGGAAGGGTGGGGCTAGGTGGGGCGTGGGAGGGGTGGGGCTGGGTGGGGAGGGGCTGCTCACCCCGTGGTGCCCTTATTTAAATGTTTGTGGTGCCCTCTCGTGGCTGCATGAGCGATGCGCAGCCTTACGTGCAAGACGAGGGCGATTTTACACAGCAAATCGCGTATGGGCCTGCTGACAGACCTCCCCCCACTCACTATGAAACGGACTGTCAACAGACCGTGGCACTCTGGTTGACCCCAGAGGACACGTGACCAGGTAAGTCTACACAGGGCCCCCAAGTGGGGTCTAGTGGTGGTCACGTGTCAGGGCCGAGATCCTGCTCGAGGATTCTAGAAGGTGGTCGTGGCCAAGGGCGGAGCCAGCTACGCCGCAGAGGATATAAGCCGAGAGGGACCGGCTGCTGTTGTTCATCCTGAATAATCTACATTCTACTTTCTACGTCCTCCAAGAGTCTCCAACACGTGGATCCAAGCTGTGGTCCGGTCCATTGTAGCTAGTTAGTGTCATTAGCGCAGTTAGCCTGGTGGTCACCACCACAAGTTGTTATCCTGTTAAGGGGCAGTTACCCCTTTGTGTTGGTGTAAATAAATGTGTTGCCTCCAAGTGTACATCTCTGACTCAGTTGAACTCACTACACAGACATAGACTCGGACTTGATTACTTTGGCTGGCAAGGCCCATTGAGCTAGGCAGCTCTTTTACAAGGATGACCACAACCCAAGACTGTCGGTAATGGTCGCAGTTACATGACAATACAGTTTCATCCAGTTACATAGAGACCCATAGAGTTACATAGAGACTCATTGAGTTCGAGATCAGTAGCTAGTCAGAGATGAAGAGTGACGCAGGCATCCAGAAAGTTAGATGGATATTCATAGAACGACACAGATTCAGAGTTACAACAGAAACTCAGACTCGGCTGGCAAGGCCCCAATGAGCTAAGCAGTTCTGTTGCAAGGATGACCGCAGCCCAAGACCGTCAGCAGTGGCGGTAGTTATAGGACACAGCAGTTACGTAGAAACCAATAGAGTTACATAGAGATTCATAGTTACACAGGGATTCGTAGAGTAACACAGACATCCCTAGAGTTACACAGAGACTCAAGATTTCGATTTAAAGCTTTCGTGACTGCAGGGATTCATATTCTTGGTTCTTTCGGTAAAGTCACGTAGAAGGGAAATAATAAAATAATAAAAAGAAAACATTATAAAATAATTCTCACGACGTTTCAGCCACAATGCAAGCAGCCGTCCTCAGGTGAAGAACAGGTCTGTCGGAAAGACGACAGACCTGTTCTACGTGACTTTACCGAAAGAACCAAGAAGAGAGACTCAAGAGTTACGAAACGATCGCAGCCCCAAGAGGCCGACGGCAGCGGCGGCAGTCACGGGACTCCGCGGGGTGGAGGCAAGTCGCAAACTAACGAGAGCTAAAGCAACGACAACAACACCACCGACGATTTGCACGAGAAACCCACGCCTGCCCGGAACTTCGCGCAAACAGGATAAGCAATTAAATAAATAAAAAGGTGCTGACATACTAATCAAAAACGGCGTGTAAAAAGTTAAATAGTTAAAAAAACACAATATCCCCTCCCTTGGATGCTGCTAATCCTGCATAATGCACAGACATAAGTAGTACTAATCACATACCTGCATTTCCCATAAATATGCTAAATTCCTCTTGATATGCAAATTCTTTCGTCAAGGCGCCCTTTCCCCCCCCCTACCAACCCAGCTTAAATATATGCTCTAAGCACGTGTGCTGTTTCATTCAGACGCTGTCGCCTCGACAGACCTGGTTTCACCTGAGGACAGCTGCTTGCGTTGTGGCCGAAACGTCGTGAGAATTATTTTATTATGTTTTATTTTTATTATTTTATTACTTCCCTTCTACGTGACTTTACCGAAAGAACCAAGAAGACAATAATCCCCGTCGCAGACTAAGGCGCGCGAGTAAATAAGGCGCGCGAGAATTGGCACACCGCCGTTGCCGGCGAACGCCAAATCGCGGGCGCCCGTCCCACGCCGCCACCAACCCACCCACCCCCTCCTCCCGCAACGACTCACCGGTGGTGGCGATGCAGTCGAAGCCGACGAAGGCGTAGAAGCAGGTGGCGGCGCCGGTGAGGACGCCGGTCACGCCGTACGGGGCGAACCCCCCCGAGCCGTAAGTCCCGGTCACCGTCGCGTTGCTGCAGCGAGCGACGGGATCGCGGAGGAGAAAAAACAACGACAGCGGCGTTAGCGGCAGCAGGGCATCAAGCGAACCGGAACCTCTCCCACCGCTCTCTCCGCGTGTGTGTGCGTCGCGTTCGTGATCTTGATGGCCCTTCCTGCCACTTGGCTCTCTGTCCATGGCATTTGCTCACGAACTTGTTAGTCGATGGGTAACGTTCGTCTAAGGGCATTGTTAGTCTATGGGCAATGTTAGTCTATGGGCAATGTTAGCCTAAAGGGGCAATGTTAGCCTAAAGGGGCAATGTTAGCCTATGGGCAATGTTAGCCTAAAGGGGCAATGTTAGTCTATGGGCAATGTTAGCCTAAAGGGGCAATGTTAGTCTATGGGCATTGTTAGCCTAAAGGGGAAATGTTAGTCTATGGGCGATGTTAGTCTATGGGCAATGTTAGTTTATGGGCAATGTTAGCCTATGGGCAATGTTAGCCTATGGGCAATGTTAGCCTATGGGCAATGTTAGCCTATGGTAAATGTTAGTCTATGGGCAGTGTTAGTCTATGGGCAGTGTTAGTCTATGGGCAGTGTTAGTCTATGGGCAGTGTTAGTCTATGGGCAATGTTAGTCTATGGGCAATGTTAGTCTATGGGCAATGTTAGTCTATGGGCAATGTTAGTCTATGGGCAATGTTAGCCTATGGGCAATGTTAGCCTATGGGCAATGTTAGTCTATGGGCAATGTTAGTCTATGGGCAATGTTAGCAAGGCAAAGCGACACCTACGCTCAGGGCACCGGGTAAACGAGGACACGTGGATCGCTCGTTCATTTTTACATTTGAGAGATATTTATTTTTTATAGATATAATATTTTTCTATTTGAGAGATATTTATTTTTTGGAGATATGAAATTTTTATATTTGAGAGATATTTATTTTTTTGAGATATATTTTTCTATTTGAGAGATATACATTTTTTATAGATATTATATTTTTCTACTTGCTAGATATTTGTTTTTTAGATATTATATTTTTCTATTTAAGAGATATTTATTTTTTTAGAGATATTATATTTTTATATTTGAGAGATATTTTTTCAGTTACATTTTGTTGCAGCATTGTTATATACTTTTAAAAAATGTACGCACGCAACTCAACGCGAGCCGCCGGTGCAGAGCACCTTTCGTTACCAGAACGAACGTGGGGGGGGGGGGGGGGGGTGCATACAAATTCGGCGTGCCTGAGTTTGGGGCGCGGCAGGGCCTAATTAAGTGGGGGAAGGGGGGCAGGGGAATTGGGTTCACTGCCCCACCCAGGCGGAGAGCACGAAAGCCTGTCGTCTCGGGCCCGCATTAACTCCGACTTTAAGAGTTCTGCTGAATCAAACGTTGCAAAGACTTGTCCCTTCATCTTCCTGTTCTTAGCGGCGTAGGGATTAGGGTTAATCGCTTGAAATGACGGTTTGGAAGCCGACGTATAATCACCGCAACTCAAATGACCCAGTTTCCCCGGCCGAGTTAATGCGGTATGCGCCGTTGAAGCACCAAATTCCTCGGCGTGGCGCTTGGGTCGGGCCCGGCAATAATGAACCGTGGCACCGCGAAGCCATTAATTGGTCTTCTACCACAAACCGAGCCGTCGCAGAGGCCTGTGAGCGGCCACCGCAGCAGCGGTCACGCCCGAACAGTCACCCAAAAACGACGCCAAAACACCTTCTCCTCCGCCGAGCGCGGTTCGTGAATGTCATCGCGACACGGCGGACACGTTCTGATTTTAGGTATCGAGTTGCTGTAGAAGAGAAGACGGATGTGGATCGGAGCGACGGCTGCGATATCGCCTACACTATAAACGGCTCCGTTCCGATGACAAACACCTACGTCTCGATTGAAAGCTTTCGTGACTGCAGGGATTCATCTCCTTGGTTCTTTCGGTAAAGTCACGTAGAATGGAAATAATAAAATAATAAAAATAAAACATAATTAAATAATTCTCACGACGTTTCGGCCACAACGCAAGCAGCCGTCCCTCAGGTGAAGCCGTCCCTCAGGTGAAGACCAGGTCTGTCGGGGAGACATTCTACGTGACTTTACCGAAAGAACCAAGAAGATGAAAGACCTACGTCAAATAAAATTTCAATTTCGATTTTAAGCTTTCGTGACTGCAGGGATTCATCTTCTTGGTTCTTTCGGTAAAGTCACGTGACTTTACCGAAAGACCCAAGAAAATAATATTTACTTTATCGGTACCAAGCCTCCCACGTGGCAAGCTACCGTAGGGTGCGGTGGGGTCGTGTCGCGACAGGTTCTCTGCGGCGAGTAACAGCGTCTTTAGAAACAACGGCGCTACTACTCCGAATAAAATCCATGCCGAGCCGCTTGCGAGCGTTTCCGAGATTTGGCGGTGAACGTCTGCAACTTGCAGACGTCTCTGGACGGCAGAGGGTTAAAGTCGGCACACGAGTACAAAGTTTCGCTCGGGAACATCGAAGTGGCAAAATTAAGGGGGGTGAGAAGGGGGGCAGGGAAGAAGCAGCATTAACAAACTTGGGAGGCCCGTTCACGGATTCTCCTCCAGGTGGACATCGATGTTTTATGTCATTCATTCGGGCATTTAAGGCAACCCCCCTCTCCTTCACCCCCCCCCCCACCCTACTACCACCTCCCTATTCTTTTACCTTCTCCCCCCCCCCCAACCCCCGCCCTTCCTCCATAGAGGCGCTATCCGAGTTAAGCAAGTAGACACCCAGGGGACGCAGAGTTTATCGAAACGCATGGACAGGTTCAAGATACAAAACGCCGGTCGCTCTGCCCGTTTCGTTAAACTCTGGGTGCAACGTAAACCGGACAACGTTGTCCGGTTTATGCTCTGTACCGGGCTCCTATTGAAATATAAATCAAATATTAAATATATATATAACGTTGGTAACAATTATTGTACAAGAATTGGTTTTTACCCTTTCTGACACTAAAACAGGTGTTAAGATGTTAAAAAACCAAACCGAAACCTTTTCCAAGGAATCGTGTCTGCATTAACCACATATACTCCAAGGTGAACATGCAACAAAGAAGCTCGCTCTGACAGTATGATGTGCATTGTCTTTTAAACCGATTGGTCCACACCAGAGACAGCTTTCTTTGAGAGCCGAGTCTCAAGCAGGCAAGGGAAGTCCCATGATGTAACAATTACACTGGTAAACACACTTTTTCTGGCATAAGGTATTCCAACGGTTTTAAGGTAATTTTGGGGTGCTGATTCCATATCTGGCATCAGTTTTTGTCTATCACATCAGGTTTTTGTGATATCAAATATTGCATTTAAAAAAGTAGATAATCAAATAAAATTATATTATAAACACACTATCCAAAAAATACAGCACCATATTTTAACACTAAAGCAGTCATTGACTCGCAAAAACTTGCAATCATAAGTGACAGAGTTAATTTCGGGTAAAATCAATGAAAATGGGGTATGCCGATAGCATAAAAATGAGATGTGATAGAGCAAATCTGAGATCAGATTTGGAATCGGCACCCTGAAATTAGTCTAGAACAGCTGCAAAAGTCAAGGCCAGAAAAAATGTTCTTTTTTGTTGACCAGTGTTATTGTACTTCACTTTGTGTCTGTACCGGTGTCGATCCCCACACATGCCCTCTGTTGTGCGTACCAGAATCGTTTGTTCAATAAAAATAAAATACTTTGAGGGGGGCCCCTTCACCCCCCCCCATTCACCACGTGGCACCCCACCCCCCCACCACACTCCTACAGCCTTCCCGACAAGCCCCGAGGCATTGGACATCCTAGTTTAAAAACATTTAAAAGTTCATTTAAAAAGAAATCGCTCGTGATCGCGTCACTCGCCTGCTGGACGTGAAGTTGTCCAGCTCCTCCTGCTCGATGGCCCAGTTCCCCGCCTTGCCCTTGACGGCGCCGCCCAGCATCACGGCGCAGAGCACGACGACGTTGATCGCCGTGAAGATCTTGCTGAAGAGCGCCGACTCGCGCACGCCAACGCAGAGCACGCCTGCGCACGCGACGGAGTAAGGAGAGGGGCGAAGGGTCATTGCGTGCGGCACCCTGGCGCACGATGGGGACCGTGGGCGATTGTCCGAACCGGTCATGGGCCTCCCCTAGGTCGACTCGGCCTTCAAATGAGTACCCGGGCACGGTTGCTAGCCACCAACCCCCCCGTGTGCCGTGCCGGACTTTGTAGGCGCTACTCGCCAAAACCACTTGTCCCTACAGTCTTTTTAACACGTAGGCTTTCGCGACCAGTGTTATTCATAATAAAGGTTTTTGGGTCAGATCGCGTTATGTATAAATGTGTCGCAACCCTCCACCACCCGACACGGCCAAATCGGTAAAAAATGTGTCACGTTGACAAAAGACAAAATAGTTCACTACTTTAGCCCACCGCGTCCACCAGCGGCTTCCGACGTGCCTTGAAAGCGAACGAGCGCGCGCGCGCGTGCGTTCGCTGGAACCCACGATGAACACACGCTGCAACAAAAGAAAAGGAATCCGCAAACGAACCTGTTATTATGATAATGATGAAGGCGGCGAAGATGTCGGGGTATTTGGCAAGGCCTGGCAGCCCCATGGACATGTGCTCCGTTAAGAAGTGAGAGATGGGATTCCCCAGAATCCCGTCGAAGTTGGCACTCCAGGCCCGCGCGACACTGGACGCTCCTGGAAGGAAGGGGGAGAAGAAAACTAATTTAATAATTTCAAGAAACGAAGAATCGTCGTTTAAACCTAACCGAGAGAGAGAGAGAGCAGCACCAAAAACCAAGAACCGTACCGATGACCCAACGGAGGAACAGCCGGGTTCTCTCCGCCGCCTTGACGACATTGGGGGACCGCTCTCAACTGCGGCACAACGACAACAACGACAACAACGACAACAACGACAACAACGACAACAACGACAACAACGACAACAACGACAACAACGACAGCGACGCGTGGAAGGAGAAGGTGGTGTGTGGGGGGGGACATTTTCTGCGTCGACTGAACGACGGCGAGGTCTGAACCATCACCGATCACTCCGCCGGCACAACGACGCTGTATTCTGGTGGGACGAGCGGACCCACTCCCGCTCGGCTATGAGTCCCGGACGCTGCCGTGCAACGGCTTGCAATGTTAGATATACAATTGCAACACCCCGTTGCTATTTTTGTTCAAAGTGCCCTACGCAAGAATATTGAATACTAATTTAAGAACCCTCCGACACCCGAAAACAAAATCACACTGTACCTTGGCGGACGAGCGCTTAGCTCGCCGATTACGATCGCTTAGACCCGGTAGGTTTACTGAATGATCCTTGACCACTAAAAATCCTCACCTCTTTGCCATTTGCTCATTCTCTTCCTCTTCCCTCCACCCCCCGCTCGCCCCTCCAGTCCTCAACCTAAACGTTTAGTGATCCCCAAAGCACCTTTTAATCGCGGTCACTCATTCCTTAACAGCTTGCACGGCCCTGCCAACCAAATCATCATAATTCTGTCACCTTTCTTTTGATGACAAGCCCCATCTCTCTTCCGCCCCCTTCTTCACCCCGCTCTCACCTCTCCTCCCTCACCAAGTTCTTCTTCTCCCTCACCTTCCCCTCCCCCACGTAAAAGTTCACACACACACACTGCTCGCGCTCCCGATCAACAAGGGCGGCGGCAGCAGCAGCGAGCCCAATCTCCCTCCCTCCATCTAAACCTCGTGGAGCACGGCGGTCGGAACTTGGCACCGCGGAGTTCCTGTACCCCCCTCCCCCTCCCCCCGATCCCTCCTATGTCACGGTTCGTGCTCTGCACCGGGTTCTAACTAAGGGGGGGGAGGGGATGGGGGTGGAAATCCGATAAGCGATCCGACGAGCTCACCGATCACGTAGGAGAGAATGAGCGTCCACCCGGTGACGAACGCGCACAGCTCCCCCACGGCGACGTAGCTGTAGAGGTACGCCGAGCCCGTCTTGGGCACGCGAGCCCCAAACTCGGCGTAGCAAAGCCCGGCGAGCACCGACGCCACGGCCGCCACCAGGAAGGAGAGGACGATGGCCGGGCCCGCGTCGTCTCGGGCGACGGCGCCGGCCAGCACGTACACGCCGGCGCCGAGCGTGCTGCCTACGCCGAGCACCACCAGGTCCAGGGTGGTGAGGCAGCGGGAGAGTTGAGAGTCCTCCGTGCCGTCGGCGTCCATGGCGCCGGATTTGCGGCGGGACAGGCTGCGGGCGAAGCGCTCCACGGTCTGCATGGCGCCGCTCATGGTCGGCGAGGTGTCTGGGGACGGCGCCGTCGGTCGGAAGGAAGCTGCGCGGCGGGGAGAGACGAGGTCGCGGAGAGGTCAAACGGCGGGGCTTGTTGGATCGCAGATCAGAATATTCATTTATACCGCGGGAGGAATCCGGTGAGCTTTTTTCTACAGATATTCCGGTAGGGCAAGGTCAGAACGTTAGAACAACAAACAATACAAAAAAAAACACACAATAGGAGTGCAAAGGAAAAGAAAGGTAAACAAAATCACTTACAAAAATAAACTGTGTTTATCTTACAAAGGTGAAGCCCACCGCGCTATGATAGCTCGGCAAAAGTGGCTTATCGCGTGTAAATGTACGGCAGCCAAGACTCTGAACGCACGTTGATTCTAAATGTGGAGGGGAAAAAGTGGAGGACTCGGAGAAAAATCCACGCAACAGGCATTGTCAGGGTAGGGATCGAACCCACGGCCTCCTGCATACCAGGCGAGGTAGTTAACATCTCCCAGCCACCGTGATGATGAGAGAGAGAGAGAGACGCGGAAACTCCAAATATACAGCAGGCATCGTCAGGGTAGGAATCTAACCCACGGCCTCCTGCATACCAGGCGAGGTAGTTAACATGTCATTACCGTGATGATGATGATGAGAGAGAAAGACACGCAGAATCCAAATATACAGCAGGCATTGTCAGGGTCGGGATCTAACCCACGACCTCCTGCATACCAGGCGAGGTAGTTAACATCTCCCAGCCACCGTGATGATGATGAGAGAAAGAGACACGCAGACTCCAAATATACAGCAGGCGTCAGGGTTGGAATCCTACCCAAGACCTCCTGTGCACCAGGCGAGGTAGTTAACACCTCGCCAACGCCGGTGCCACCCAGAGACTCGTGAGGGCCCCCCCCCCCCGCTCCCCCAACTCGCGCGACGTCACCACAAGCAAAGGGAGACTTCCCGTCTCACCGGGAGAGCCCTGCGGTCACACGTCACCTCGCTCCCCAGGGGTCCGTGCCGGGGCTCTGCCTTGGTTCGCCACGGCTCCCGAGAGCCAGACAACAACGATTCCCACGGTCCTGCCGTCAAACGCGCCCGGCACGGCGGAATGTCCGCTACACTTCACCCAGACGGAACGTAAAGCTCCCTTGATCGAAAGGGCTTTGGCGGCCTGTTGTGCGTGCATTACTCGAGGTCTACTGCCCTTTGAAAAATCGGCAGTGACTGGAACGGAGGGCGGATGGGCACGCTCGGGGGGCCTCTGCTCACGGGAGGAAATCGGCGGGCGTCTCTGGCACAGCCGGAATATTTGCAGCGTGAACCGTACACTCATTTTCGCACGTTTACAAAAACATGCTCAAAACTCACGAATGCGTTTTGTGTTAGTCCAGGGCGGGGGGGGGGGGCGGTGGCGGCGGCGGCGGCGTCTACGCCGCTGCACGTGACTACCTCCATTCCAGCACCGCCCAGGCAGCAGCGAGGGGTCGGTGGATCGCAGGTAGATTCTGCGAAACGCCCTTGGGCTTTGCACGCGTGTCACGGACGGTGCAATAATGCTGGGCTCGCCAGGAGAATGCGGTCCGGCTGAGTGCCGACCAGTTATCATTTGTCCCATCGGTATGAGAGTGCCGTTCCCTTGCACACACGTTGGGGTTGTCTCCCGTGTGCTCTGGTTTCCTCCCGCACGTAGATTAAAAACGCAACTCATCGCTCATTGGAGGAAAATCGCTAAATGTGCACGCGCCGCTTTTAGGCAGATTCCACAGTGCTGTCCGATACAGCTGCACAAATGACGCTGCTGTACAAAAAACTCAACTCAATGTTATTATTACTCAATGTTATTATAACCTAATTCAGTTTTTTTACGTAGCGACTGCTAGTTCCATGCAGCTTCCCACAGTCAAAACACCAGATACATTTACAAAATAAATATGTAGATTTGAAGCTTTCGTGACTATGTTGCGTGTCTCTGTGTCTATGTTGTGTGTCTCTGTGTCTCTGTGTGTCTGTTGTCTCTCTCTGCTTGTGTGTCTGCGTTTTGTCTCTCTCTCAAATTTAGTTCTACCCGATGACGGTTGCTTGTGCTGCAATCGAAACGTCGTTTCTATTATCTAATTTATTTTCTTTTTACGCGACTTTACCGAGAGAACCAAAGAGTATATATACTACATAGATTTTTTTTAATGTCCTTTGAGTGGACGTCAGCCCCACATCACCACGCAGAGCCACTTTGCAGGCCTCATCCTCCAGCACGTGCAAGGCAACAAGAACCAGTACTGGCCGGCACGCCCTGAAGCACTGCACAGCCGCAGACGGTGGTGTGCCACCACGGTCTCCTGGCTCACCTGTGATCACACAATCGCGGGCTGCCACGTAGCATGGCCCCCCGCCCCTCATCGATATTCCGAAACGGCAACACACTTCCCCTGTGGTCACACCGGAAGCGGTTTAACTGCGCCCATTGGCGTGTTGGGAGGTCGCTGAGCGGCATCTTGGACGTATGGATCGCTCATGGGAGGGTCCCCTGTTTGGCACCTTGACGGCTCTCCATTCGTCGCTCCAGGCAGTGGCATCGCCCCAAGTTTTACTTTCATCCTTTTTTTTTTTCTTTCTATTACGGCAGAAAGCATTTCGACTTCAAACTACCATTGGGAAATGTACAGCGGGCAAATAACTCTTAAAACGCGCGATGCCGATTCTAAACGATCCTTATGGCGGTACCCTGGGGTAACCAAATAATACAAAATGGCCGAGGCAATTACAAATTTTATTTCTGGGACACTTTTTTTTGGGGAGTGAAAGAGTGAATCGTTACCACCCCTGAGGATAGCGATTTTGTTTCGGGTGTACTGTGGGCTACCGTGTTGCAAGAGTGTCGCTAAATGCCCTTTGAAAGATGAGCGAGGCTCGCTGCCCGTTTGCCTATAAACTGCGCGTGTGAAATTGGACAAATCAAAAAATATTTTGTTCTATGAAGAAGCCAT
Source organism: Lethenteron reissneri (assembly GCF_015708825.2). NCBI lineage: Eukaryota > Metazoa > Chordata > Hyperoartia > Petromyzontiformes > Petromyzontidae > Lethenteron > Lethenteron reissneri. The sequence goes on from NC_083837.1 coordinate 4,815,005, forward strand.
TTGGAAGTCTCACAGTAGAATTGTTATTATTCTTTTATGCAGGACGTCTCACAAACTCGTGGTCGAACTCTCCCCCCATGCACCCTGCGATGATTTTTTCCCATGAAAGTCAAACCGATATTTAAACCTTTCAATGCTGGAATATAGCCAAAGTAAGGTTAAAACCAAATTAATGTGTTGTGTGCATTAGGTGCGTGTGCAGCCATGACAGATCTGCTATTCAGCCAAATTAAATTAAACATTTTAAAATGAAATTTCTTATACATAGTAATTGGTGACTGGGCGTAGGACCATCAAATGCACTTGAGAACCCAGTAAAGTTACAAGTGAGAGTAAACCTAGATTAAAACCTATATCCCAGCGGTTCTGGCTTAGCTCCCGATCAATGAAGCACCCATCATTTTACAGTTTTACAGGAGAATTTCAACTTTGAATAGTGCATCGTGTACAGCTCGTCGAGATGAGTCAATTTCCGCATCGCCGACCATCAACGGACTAAAAATGACTGCATCACGGACATTAAGCGAGAGAGTTAAAATGTGGAGGGAAAAACCGGAGGACCAGGAGACAAATCCACACGACCACACAGGGAAAGGAGACACGCAAACTCCCAAATATACAGCAGCAGGCGTCAGGGTCGGGATCGAACCCACGACCTCCTGCATATCAGGCGAGGTAGTTAACATCTCACCACAGAGAGAGACACGCACACTCCCAAATATACAGCAGGCGTCAGGGTCGGGATCGAACCCACGACCTCCTGCATATCAGGCGAGGTAGTTAACATCTCACCACAGAGAGAGACACGCAAACTCCCAAATATACAGCAGGCGTCAGGGTCGGGATCGAACCCACGACCTCCTGCATATCAGGCGAGGTAGTTAACATCTCACCACAGAGAGACACACGCAAACTCCAAAATATACAGCAGGCGTCAGGGTCGAGATCGAACCCACGACCTCCTGCATATCAGGCGAGGTAGTTAACATCTCACCACAGAGAGACACACGCAAACTCCCAAATATACAGCAGGCGTCAGGGTCGGGATCGAACCCACGACCTCCTGCATATCAGGCGAGGTAGTTAACATCTCACCACAGAGAGAGACACGCAAACTCCCAAATATACAGCAGGCGTCAGGGTCGGGATCGAACCCACGACCTCCTGCATATCAGGCGAGGTAGTTAACATCTCACCACAGAGAGAGACACGCAAACTCCCAAATATACAGCAGGCGTCAGGGTCGGGATCGAACCCACGACCTCCTGCATACCAGGCGAGGTAGTTAACATCTCACCACAGAGAGAGACACGCAAACTCCCAAATATACAGCAGGCGTAAGGGTTGGGATCGAACCCACGACCTCCTGCATATCAGGCGAGGTAGTTAACATCTCACCACAGAGAGAGACACGCAAACTCCCAAATATACAGCAGGCGTCAGGGTCGGGATCGAACCCACGACCTCCTGCATATCAGGCGAGGTAGTTAACATCTCACCACAGAGAGAGACACGCAAACTCCCAAATATACAGCAGGCGTCAGGGTCGGGATCGAACCCACGACCTCCTGCATATCAGGCGAGGTAGTTAACATCTCACCACAGAGAGAGACACGCAAACTCCCAAATATACAGCAGGCGTCAGGGTCGGGATCGAACCCACGACCTCCTGCATATCAGGCGAGGTAGTTAACATCTCACCACAGAGAGAGACACGCAAACTCCCAAATATACAGCAGGCGTCAGGGTCGGGATCGAACCCACGATCTCCTGCATATCAGGCGAGGTAGTTAACATCTCACCACAGAGAGAGACACGCAAACTCCCAAATATACAGCAGGCGTCAGGGTCGGGATCGAACCCACGACCTCCTGTACACCAGGAGAGGTAGTTAACATCTCCTAGTCACTGTGGTGCCCCGGCAGGAATTATATTTTGCCCAGAGATCGACGGTGCTCGGGAAATGAAGCCCAAAAACTAAACCGCATCCACCTTGTCACATGACATCTACCCCTGCTGCTGGCAGGGGAGGTAACTAAACGAGAGGCAACGAACCCCAAGGAAGAAAAGTTGCATGTGAACACGAACCGAGGAACGGTCCTCTGCGTGAGTTTCCTCCAGACGTTCCGGTTTCTCCCACAGTTAAACAAAACCCCCGTAGAACAATAAACACCTCCTGGGGACATGCGCTCTTGCCGCTCGCTGGAAACAATATCATCTCAAAAGAGAACCCGACACAATCCCCTTTCCGCTCTCCTTGCGGCCGACACCCTACGGCCTTCTACGAATGTTGAATTTACTTTCCTCGCCGTTCGTAGCCAACCGCGCTAATCGGAGGTGTCTAGACCCTGTGCCCTGCACCCACCCTGTCAAGCTAGCGGGTAGCAGTGGGGCATGAACTCTGGATGGATACGAATTGGCGACTACTCCTAGATACTCCTCAACCAAGCCTGTGTGTGCACGGGACCTAAGCTCCGTTTATGCCCGTGGGCTGCGTAGTGCACGGTTTGTATACGGCACGTTTGCGACATGATGATTCAGACGCCGTTTTTGATTTGCATCTCCTTATCCCATCCGCAGCAAGTTCTGGCATGGCCTTCCGTGCAAATTATGTCCTCACGATTGCTTTCGTTAGTTTGCATGCCCTCTCCGCCCCGCCGTGTCCCGCGGCCGCCGGCACTGCCGACGGCCTCGGACTGCGGTCGTCCTTGTGACAGAGCTTGCTCCTCGCAATGTGGGGGGGGGGGGGGGGGGGCCTCACTAGTCGAAATAAAAGCAGAGTCAACGAGCCTCTACGCATTCGTGGATCTCAATGCGTTTCGCCTGTCGTCCTCCCACAGCACCTCCGAATTGGCAAGGCTCCCTACGTTGTGGTGCAAAAGTTTCAGTTTCATTTATTTGGTATAGCCATGTGAGCCATTCGGCTCTTGAAGTCGGGTGCCACCGCAGCAAACAAAAAAACATGAACAAGAAAACATCTTAAAGTGACTATGTGCAAACAGAAAAATCCAGGAAAAAACTGCATAGTCGTCCAGAAGTTCAACGTACATATACGCCCGCACGTATAAAATGCTCATCAATTGGCTGAAAACAACTTCATATGTAGAGGACCCCAGAGCTCGATACAATTGTTGGTTGCGCCCGGCTCCCTGCCTGGCTGCGGCTGCCGTCTCGCTCGTCTGCGGTTCCTCCGAGGCTCCCGATTCGATTCTTTCTCGTTGAGAGCCGGCGAATGGTGCACGGGGCGGTGGTGGCGCAGAGTGACAAGTTAAAACGATAATAATTATTAAGCAACATGGACACAGAGAACTTCTACGTCCTGTGAATGCCACCACTGCCAACCAGTCTGTGGTCATCCTCGTAACAAGAGCCGTTTTTAAAGCTCCACGAGGCTTTTCCCCAGCTGAGGCCCACTCAACCAAATGTATGGCAGTTCGATACTCTGAACGCGTGATGTGGATTCTAAATGCGGGAGGGAAAAACTGGAGGGCCCGGAGAAACATCCACGCGACCACGGGGAGAACATGCAAGTTCAAAGTAAAAGATCCCCCATATAGCCTTAACAGACTGTAGGGGCAAGTGCTGTTAGCGAGCACCTATGAAAGCCAAAACGGCACACGAGGAGGTGGGTGGCCAACACCACTGCCCGGCCACCTTTGTTTCCCTAGTGATGTTTACACACCACCGCAGGTACTCATTTGAGGCAGAGTCGACCTAGAGGAGCCCCAGTTCAATTAATCGTCACCGGTGTCGGCCGCGAGCGGGAATCGAACCCGGGTTGCCGGGTTCGTCGCGCGAACCGTTACACCACCGCTCCCCACAAAGGGTCGGGATCGAACCCGTGACTCCTGCACACCAGGCGAGGGGGGGTAGTCAACATCTCGCCACCGTGGTGCCCCCCAAGGAAAGTAAACGGACGCGCGGCGGCCTCTGTGGGGGTTGACCCTGCGCGGTGTGCCACATGTCAGCTCTTTGTAGAGTGACGCAGGATTTCCTCCTCGCCTGGGCAAATAAGCATTCCTTCCAAATACTGGGTTGATGGGAATAAGGGGGGAGGGGTGATTACATCGGTCGTTATTTGACACTCCACCGTCTCTGCATATTTCGGTTGCAATTACTAACAACCATTCAATACCACGATATGGACGGGTGAGCACCAACTTTACAAAAATAATCTCGGCGACCCGGAGGTTCAGTGGCGAGTGACGAGCTGCTGATGCTGATATACTTGGGTTCGAACCGAGGCAGCCGGACGTGATTCAGAATCTTTGTTCGTATGTATGTTGAAATTCTTTCGCACCGTACGTAGCCAACCGTGCTAAATCGTAGGTATCCGATGAGCTATAAAATCTATTTTTCACAGATGTCCAGTAGGGACAGGTTAGAAAGTTACGATACAAAAAAAAAAAACACGATAGGAGTGCAGGAAAGGTTATTTAAAAAAAAAAAAAATCACAAAAAAATATACAAATAAATTATTTCTATTTTACCAACTAAGGCTCACTGGAGCTACACAGCTCTTTTTCAGAAGCGACCTGGCCACAAACGATAGCTCAACGAATTGGCTTAATCACATATGAAATTTATAGCACCCAAAAACTCCGAATGGATGTCGATTCTAAACGTGGAGGGAAAAACCGGAGGTGCCCGGGAGAAAAATCCACACAACCCACGGTGAGAGAGACACGCACACACTCCAAATATACAACCAGGCGTCAGGGTTGGGATGAAACCCCCCGACCTCCCGCATACCAGGCGAGGAAGTTAACATCTCCCAGCCACCGTGGGATGTAAAGCGCAGTGAGTTGATGTCTCGGCACGGTCATAAATGACTCCACAAACAAAGGATCGTACGAAATTCGGGTCTGCACTTGCTTCAGCTATGAGACTTAACAACAAATAACATTTCAATCGATTTTAAGGGTCAGATTTCTGCCCGAGTAAAAGAAAAAAATTACAATTGTGTCATATACCCTCCTCCACCCGACAGTCAAAATTTTAATCAATTTGTCACGCGATCCTTTGGGCGGTACCCCGGGGTACGAAATAATACAAAATGGCCAAGGAAATAAAATATTTTATTTCTGGGACACTTTTTTTTCCCAGGGGTGGACTTAAACTCCGCGACTGCGGTATCAATTAATCCAAAATCAGTGCCACTCCGCGATGTCGAAACGCAGCGAGGACGATTGCGACGAAACCCTGAACGCTCGTACGCACCGTAGTGGTGCATTGTGCACAGCTCGTCGAGATGAGTCGATTGCCGCATCGCCGACTATCAACAGACTAAACATGACTGCATCACGGACATTATGCGCGAGCTGGTGTACTATGGTACCCCGGGGTACCGCCATAAGGTTCACGTGAACAGACGTTGCCGATTTATTACCGCTTCGGAAGCACACCACCGGTAGTGCCGGAGAGCGACCCCACCCACATTGGGTACGGACGCTTTGTTGGTAGCTGTAACCAACATCGTCTGGCAATTACCAGAATTGTGAAAATCTCCTCCAGTCTCGGGGGCCTTAAGTAGCGCGGTGTCACGAGACATGCCCCCACAGGTGACGTACCAGAAAGCTGAACTTCGTTACTTTATTTTTTTATATTTGACATCTTCTAGATTTGAAGCTTTCGTGACTGCAAGGATTCACACTCTCAGTTCTTTCGATAAAGTCACGTAGGCAAAACATGAAATTAAAATTAATAAAAATAAAACAATAAAATCACGACGTTTCGGAGGCAACACAAGTCTCCGTCATCAGGTGGGACCGTCACAGCCAGATTTGCTGCATCAAGTGAGGCAGGGATTCAAGATGCAAGTTCTAAAATACAAGTTGTGGGGGGAGGAGAGGGGAGCTTATCAGAATGTGGTAGCCAATGAACCACATTCTGATAAGCTCCCCCGCCTCAACTTGTATTTAAGAGCTTGCATCTTGAATCCTTGCCTCACTTGATGCAGCTAATCTGGCTGTGACGGTCCCACCTGACGACGGAGACTTGTGTTGCCTCTGAAACGTCGTGATTTTATCGTTTCATTTTTATTAATTTTAATTTCATTTTTTACCTACGTGACTTTACCGAAAGAACTAAGAGTATTTGACATCTTGTCCACCGACACAGGAGCAAGAGTTAGTCTGCTCGCCAAGTCACCCGGCCGCACAGCTCGATGGGCGATTTCCTCGGAGAGTAAACTCCCGATCGATTCCGTTGCCTCGCCGCACCCACACTTCCTTCGAGCGCAAAGAATCGCCGGGGCTCCTCCGCTCCAATCCTCCGACAAACGTCAACTCCCTCGGCGTCACCCTCGCCTCCGCCTCATCCTCCCGACGGCTTTTCGCCAAACCGCGTCGTCGGATCTCGCGACTCCCAACCCTCGGAGGGAAGCCCTTCCCCGTCATTTACGTCCACTCATCGCCGCCGAATAAAAATCGGCAACGCCCTCGAACCCGCCGGCGGCAACCGCGTCTCTCGCCTCGGCCACGGAGACTCCGTCCTTGTTGGATCTTCATCGAGTGACCTCCGAGAAAACCCAACGGTTGTAAAGCCACCATCTTGCCCGTGTCGCCCTCGCCACCTGTGATGCCACCATCTTGCCTGTGAAGCCACCATTTTGCCCGTGTCGCCCTCGCCACCTGTGAAGCCACCATCTTGCCTGTGAAGCCACCATTTTGCCCGTGTCGCCCTCGCCACCTGTGATGCCACCATCTTGCCTGTGAAGCCACCATTTTGCCCGTGTCGCCCTCGCCACCTGTGACGCCACCATCTTGCCTGTGAAGCCACCATTTTGCCCGTGTCGCCCTCGCCACCTGTGATGCCACCATCTTGCCTGTGAAGCCACCATTTTGCCCGTGTCGCCCTCGCCACCTGTGACGCCACCATCTTGCCTGTGAAGCCACCATTTTGCCCATGTCGCCCTCGCCACCTGTGAAGCCACCATCTTGCCAATGTCGCCCTCGCCACCTGTAATCCTATAGACTACAGGTTTGAAAACTAATTTCTTTAGAGCTGCTTCTTGTGTTTAGTTTGTTGCCCTTTACCCCCCAACGCGCCTCTTTGATTAGCATGGTCTGCTACGTACGGTGCAAAAGAAGTTCAACGTACATACAATCCGACCCAAATATCAATTATGAATAATTATGGTCGCGCAAAGCCTACGTGTTAAATTTAAACAAAAATTATATTCGTCGACCGTCGGACCTAAAGTGCCAGAAAGTAAGGCTCACATTTCGAATCAACGTCGTTTAGAGTATTTGGCTGCTATAAATTTCGACGTGATAAGCCACTTCGTTGAGCTATCATGTGATAGCCAGGTCGCTTCTGAAACAGAGCTACATAGCTCAGTGGGGCCTTACCTGGTAAGATGTGAATAGTTTCGTTTTCGTAGTTCAATTTATACTTCTCAGAACCAAAGTGAAAAATCTCTCCAGTAGCCGTTCTCCGACGCACAATGTACAGACTGCTCCATGAGATTTCCAAATGGATTCTTCAGCTGATCATTCTTCATCGCGACAAAACCACAACATCCGCCACCCGGCTCAAGGCAGTGTACAACCGGCAGGCCCTGCGGTGTTGCTAGGAGACTTGAGAAGAGCTCTTACTCGTTAGCTTATTACCCGCCGCAAAAAAACCCAATAATCAGAGGGCCCTATTTTTTCCCAAATATTCGCGAGGAGCTGCAGATTTCTCTAGATCGATGCGGAACAACTTCCAATGACGCCCACAATCCCATAGAGGGACGGGTGTAGAACATCAACGCGACAAGACACAGGCGAGTCGGGGAGAGGAGAGGGACCTAGAGCGGGCTCTCGACCCGGAAGCGTCAAGAGTGCGGTTCGTTTAGGTTGTTGAAAAAAAAATGGATCCGGATAACGGAACCTCTCGCGTGTACGTACCCGTACGTCTCTCGGACCGTTCCTTCGCGCGCTCTTCTTGGTCGCCCAAGTGCCGCGCCCTAGAGCTGCCGCGTACGTGGGCTGCGTTGGACGTTGGCGGTTTCACTTGTTTTTTTCGATCTGCTCAAAAATAGAGAGCGCGCTTTTTGCCCGCTTTGGACACGCAACCTTCCCCCGACGCGCCACAGTCATCCGCAAAACGCAGCCGCTGGTCGCCCTTAATCCGATTACACAGCCTTTGCGGAAGAAGGCTTAAATAGCTTATAACAATTCCACACTCCCAAGTGCACAAACTGAATGGGTCGCATGAAAAGTGCAACGCTTTCCTAAAAAACGAAATCCCCTTTAACACAAAACCAGCATCTTAATCTCACGTACAGTACATACACACACGGTACAGTATCAAATCACTCGGCCGTCCTAGTCTGACAAACTGCTGACTTGAACACGTGAGGAGCAGAGCACAGCATTCGTCTGCAGCACGTTGAATGAGATGTTCTTGCCAGCGTCCTTGGCACATCGGACCACGCGTCAAGCCTGAAAAATGTAATACCTGCGTGGCGATGTGCGGCCTGGAAATAATTTCCCCGACCGCAGATACAAAAAAAAATGCCGCTCTCCCGGGACCGATAAATTTGCCTGCCGCTTGCGACACGGTGGGGATTCGTTTCCGTTTCATCCACGACTCAGAACTCCGAGGAAAAACTGCTCTGAACAGCGCTCCCCCGTCATCATCCCCTTTCCCTCCCCGCGGTCCCCATCCATTTCACCCATTTCGCTCATTCATCAATCACTTGCAGTCAGCGAAGGACCGTTGCCCGCTGCGCAAAACGAGTGACCCACCTGCCTAATTGTTTTGGTTATTTTCTTTGAACCTATCTAACGTGACTTTACCGAACGACCAAAAGAATACCTACCTCCTGTTCCACCATGGGACCTTAGACGGTATAAAAATATTGAAAGGGTAAACACCCAATTCTTCTACCTCCTGCAGCGGCGACAGCGTTCGCGTAAACCGCTCTTGGCTGCCGTACACCCGGTGGCTCTCGAGTGATTTGCTCGATCCACAGATCACGGAGGGGGGAGGGGAGGGAGCGAGGGAAGGGGGGTGTGGGGGGCGCCATTCCTCCACCACCCGACAGAGCCAAACAAATAAGAGTTGTCACGTGGAGGGTGCAAAGCTCTAACCGACGTTACACTCGCTGGCGATGTCTTGGTGCAGTGCGGTGTAGTGGTGCCGCGGTGCAGCGTATTGGTGGCGTCGTTGGTGTAGTGTCGTGGCGTAGTGTCGTGGCGTAGTGTCGTGGCGTAGTGTCGTGGCGTAGTGCCGTGGCGTAGTGCCGTGGCGTAGTGCCGTGGCGTAGTGCCGTGGCGTAGTGCCGTGGCGTAGTGCCGTGGCGTAGTGCCGTGGCGTAGTGCCGTGGCGTAGTGCCGTGGCGTAGTGCCGTGGCGTAGTGCCGTGGCGTAGTGCCGTGGCGTAGTGCCGTGGCGCAGTGCCGTGGCGCAGTGCCGTGGCGCAGTGCCGTGGCGCAGTGCCGTGGCGCAGTGTCGTGGCGCAGTGTCGTGGCGCAGTGTCGTGGCGCAGTGTCGTGGCGCAGTGTCGTGGCGCAGTGTCGTGGCGCAGTGCCGTGGCGTAGTGCCGTGGCGTAGTGTCGTGGCGTAGTGTCGTGGCGTAGTGCCGTGGCGTAGTGCCGTGGCGTAGTGTCGTGGCGTAGTGCCGTGGCGCAGTGCCGTGGCGCAGTGTCGTGGCGCAGTGCCGTGGCGTAGTGCCGTGGCGTAGTGCCGTGGCGTAGTGCCGTGGCGTAGTGCCGTGGCGTAGTGCCGTGGCGTAGTGCCGTGGCGTAGTGCTGTGGCGTAGTGCCGTGGCGTAGTGCCGTTGCGTAGTGCCGTTGGTGTAGTGTCGTGGTGTAGTGTAGCAGTGGAGTGCAGTGCTGCGGCATAGTGCGGTGACTGAAGCGCGCGCATTTTTCTGCAGCGAGTTGTTGCTCATCGAGACGGCCGACGTGAACGTGAACCTCGTAACACCGTTCATAACCTGCCCATGTTTAAGGAGGAAAGCCTACCCAGAAGGCACCCCCCCCCCCCAAGCTGAAGTTACCCCGTGTCTACACACGCCCTCTGAAGTGATCGTTAACGTTGGTTACATTTTTCAAACAACAACCTAACAACCTCCCGTCATCCGCTATTATCGAAGCGCCTCTCGCTAGATAGAGGCCGCAGCCCTAGGAGCCGGTGCCGCAGAGAACCTGGGTACGAATCCAGACAGCCGTCCGCCCGCGACTAGTAATGTCCCTACACCAACGTTCAACTTCTTTCGCACCGTACGTAGCCTGACCGTCGCGAAAAATCTGAGGTGCGACTATCAATGGTTCTTCCGAGCGAGATTTGGGGGGGGGGTCAGCCCAGTCAATGACTATCGGAAAAATAAAACCATCACACGAAACGTGCCAGCAATCCCCACTACGCTGACGAGACATCAAATACGTTGTTCCGTTTAGTTTTGCGTTGTCCTTTCCCCCTGCCGGCACCTCCGATTAGCACGGCTGGCTACGTACGGTGCGAAAGAAGTTCAACGCACAAAACGAATGTCCAAAAACCGGTCCAGGAGGTTTTTACTCGTCTCGTAACATTGCTGCCGAAAGGATTCGTGCCCAGAAAGCCGCGCAGCCGATGGGATGTGTAACAAATACAGTACTATATATATTACGTGGAGAGACTAGACATGCGAGGAGACATTGCTTATAGAGTGTTATTTATAGTCTCAACAACAATGCCAATGATGATTTCGAGTTGTCACGTAAGATGAAGCTCTGCGGTTAAATTTAGACATTTTTAAACCGATATGTTTACTCCGCGCGGGAGATTGTGTCCACGTGACAAACATTAATCTCAGGGGCAGAGGTCACTGAAAAGAATTTCAGAGGTAGCTCTGTCCTGACCTCCAACACCGAGGATTGCATTGATCTTCAAGAGCCCCGTACGAATTCTTCGCCAGACTGTCGGCACGGGCCTTGTTTGCGAGCAACTATTAAGGCCGGCACGGCACACGAGGAGATAGGTAGCAGGCCCCACGCCCCAGCCGCCTTTGACTCCCGAATACTCACCGCAGCACGTGCTCACCGCAGCAGAGTCAACATAGAGATGGGTTTAAACATGTCACCGATGATAAACTGAAACTAAACTAAACTTTTTTTTTCTTTGACCAGGTAAGGTCCCACTTGAGCTGCGTAGCGCTTTTTCAGAAGCGACCTGGCCGCAACCGATAGCTCAACGAAGTTGGCTTATCACGTGGAAATCTATAACAAGCCAAATAATCTAAAATGCAAGTTCATAAATACGGAGGCAAAAGCCAGAGGAGCCAGAGAAAAATCCACGCGACCACGGGGAGAATAATACAGCAGGCGTCAGGGTCGGGATGGAAGCCACGGCCTCCTGCATACCGGGCGAGGGAGTTAACATCTCCTAGCCACCGTGATGATGATGAGAGATGAAGAAAGAGACACGCAAACTCCAAATATACAGCGGGCGTCAGGGTCGGGATCGAAGCCACGGCCTCCTGCATACCGGGCGAGGGAGTTAGCATCTCCTAGCCACCGCAGTGTTGATGATGTCTGCGAGGGGCAATAAAACTCGGCTCGCCAGATTCCTAGCGCAGTGCGCCAACCGCTCTCTACACCTCCCTGTAAGGCCATTACAAGACTTTTGGGGCAAGCGCTGTTAGCGCGTAGAACCTATGATGACCGGCATGGCACACGAGGGGGTATGTGGCCGGCACTTCCCCCTGACGCCTTTGTCTCCCCGGTGGCGATGTTTACACACTGGCCCAGCCAGAGCCGTCTCTAGGGTATGGGCGAATCGAGGGGCGACCACCCTGGGCCCCGTTGCTTTGGGGGTGGGGGTCCCCCTGTGATGTAATACTTCAAGGCATCAGGTGGTGGGAGGGGGGGGGGGGACCACACGGTGGGATTTGCCCAGGGGCTCCTGCACCCCCACCCTCACCATGGATGCGCCCTGGCTCCAGGTACACATTTAAAGCCGAGTCAACCTAGGGGAAAACCCAGGCTCAGATATTCGCCACTGCTAATCGGTCACGAGCGGAAATGGAACTCGCGTGGCTGCGTTCGTAGCGCAGTGTGCCAATCACTGTGCCACCGTTCCCCCCACACTCACCAGCGAGTCAGATACAACTTTGCCAATTGTGCCTTTCAGCCCCTTGAGAGTAGACGAGCAAGCTGCCCTACTTAATTGAAAGTAAATTACCCAAGTTATTTATTAAAATCGGGTGCATCATTAATTGCCAAACTATTAGGTTGAGAACATATTAACAGGTTTCACTATCAAGCGGGCCTCAAATTCACATTGTACAGGTCAAAGCACGCAAATTCGCATTAATCCTCTCGCAACTTTACGCCGAAATGTGCGCAAACTCAACCACGGGACGAGGGAGTGGTACCGTCAGCGGTTAGGGCGCCGTGCTACGAAGAACCCAGCGACCCGAGTAATCTGCGTTGAAAAAAAAAAATGCGCACGTGCGAGCATTAATTGCGCGCAATGCAGATTTTAGGAGGAAACAAAATAAACCCACCGCCGGTTTACGGGATGCGGCAAAGTGGTGCAGTGCGGTGTCGTTTCACACGCAGGGATCGCGACCGATATATTACAATTCACAACCGGTGTCTGTCGGGGGATCGGATCGTGTGGGTATAAATGCGTGTTGTAGCTGCGAACCCTCCACCACCCGACCGAGCCAAACAGAGTGATCACGTGAAGGGTGCCGTAGTTCGGATGGACATTACACCCACCTCGCTGGTGCAGTGTAGCGGTGCAGCGTATTGGTGGTGTCGTTCAGCAGTGTAGAGTAGTGGTGTAGTGTAGCGGTGCGGTGTAAGTGGTGCGGAATGGTGCAATGGTGAAGTGTAGTGCTGTGATGCAGCAGTGATTTGATTCCACTGTGTAACAATTTCATTTTTATTTTTTGTTGCTGGGTAGCAAGTGTTATTTTCCAATTGTTTATGCCTCAAAAGTACAGAAAGTTGCTATTATTCCCCACAAACTTTGCTTTTGTGATATTTTGAAATGTACCTAATTTTCAAATGAGAAAATGTGGTGTGCATTTGTGTCAATTCCTTCACGTAAAGTCCTGGTCACAAAAGCAAAGTTTGTGTGTGGAATAATAGCCATTTTCTGTACTTTTGAGGCATAAGCAATTAGAAAATAACACTTACCACCCAGGAACAAATATTGTGTTAAATAGTGTTCTCAGACCTCCAATGTATAAAAATAAGAACGCATTAACTTATTTGTAAGAGGACAGATCGTCCTGCGCGGTTATTGGTGACTGGCCCAAGACACGCTTAAGAAACAGGTTTTTTTTTTTAAATCGCATGGTGGGGTGGGGTGCGGTTGAAACCTGGATTCCAACCCAGGTTTTCTCAGTAGCCGCGGTTTGGCGCTCTCTGGCCCCTCTCCGGCATCCAAGCCCGCCGCGGTTAACTCGACGATTAAAAAAAGGCGGAAAAGAGGGGCATCCGGGAGCCCTTTCACTCCCTCACCCTCGCTCGCTCTCCCGCCACGAAACGTTTCGAGACGTCAGCGACCGTGGCCTCACCCCGTATCCAACGTAGCTCTGTCCCCGAGATATTTACCCGACAACCTTGCATCGGACGCTCCCCTCCCCACTCGCATCCAAAAATCGTTCAAAATCACTTGCGTATTTAATTTCAAAACCGGATCACCCGTGGGGGGGGGGGGGGGGGTGGGGGATATTTGTGCATTGCACGAGGGGGATAACGCTCAAAAGGTCGTACAAGATGGGTTCCTAACCCACCCCCCCCCCCATCTGCTGTCCTGGCCACCTTGCAGAAAACTCTTTCCAGCAACGGCATGGATGCGCGCATCTCTCGTCCTTGCCCCGCACCTCCGATGGGCATGGTTGGCTACGTACGGTGCGAAAGAATTTCGATTTAAAGCTTTCATCTTCTTGGTTCTTTTGGTAAAGTCACGTAGAAAGGAAGTAATAAAATAATAAAAATAAAACATAATAAAATAATTCTCACGACGTTTCGGCCACAACGCAAGCAGCCGTCCCTCAGGGTAAAAACCAGGTCTGTCGGGGAGACAGCGTCTGAACAGACAGACCTGGTCTTCACCTGAGGACGGCTGCTTGCGTTGTGGCCGAAACGTCGTGAGAATTATCTTATTATGTTTTATTTTTATTATTTTATTACTTCCTTTCTACGTGACTTTACCAAAAGAACCAAGAAGGTGCGAAAGAAGTTCAACAAACATACACACACACACGTGGATGCACCTCCAATGAGCACGGTTGGCTACGCACGGTGAAAAAAGTTCAGCGCACACAGATACGTACGTAGAAAGTTCACGGCACACCGCACGCAGTGTCTTCCTTCGAAGGGAAAAGAGATCGGAGGGATGACACCGTTGGCGAAGCCCTGGGGCGTAGACGTTGCGGCAGGCGACGTGTCGCAACGGATGACATCGTGGAAAGAAAAAACTAAATTTGTCCCGATGGTGCCAGCGATAGCAAGAGGAACCCCTTTCTAGCTGTGTGGCAACGTGCGTGTGCGTGCGTGTGCGAGGCAGCAAGCGCACTCGAGGTTTGGAGGGCACATTTTGTTTGCGCGCCGAGCGTCATTTGGCACAAGGGATAAGAGGGGGGGGGGGGGAACGGCGATGGAATATTTAGCGAACGCGGAACACGTAACGAACGTTATGGAACATTTAATGGTATCAATACCCGATACATTGAAACGGAGGAGGCATCATTATCATCACGGCAGCGATGCACCACCACTCTCCCCTCCTCGTGACGCAACCATTTGGCTCAACTAACTCGATGTAAAATTGTAGTTGTGGGCCTACTATCCAACATCATCAGCCGTATGACAGATCTATATATTCACACGGAGACTCATGGACCTCACAGAGACCGATAGACGCATCGAGACCCACAGATTCACACAGAAACCCTTAAGACTCACACAGAGACCTGCAGACATATACAGAGTTCTATACATTCACACCGAGACCCATCGACTCGGAGAGACCGTAATCATTTGGCGCATTAATCAGCGCAACGTAAAATTATCGTTGTTGCTCAACATCAGAACCTTATGAAAAAGTGGGCACAGCCGTTTCATAAAAAGGTTCACAGTAACCAGTTAAGAAGAAGATTATACATTTGCTTGTACTCTTGACACAAACGTAGGCCTCCTTTTTTTTGCAGCATCATCTGGACTGAGATTTTATCATCATCGTCACAGCCAACCGATCCCGCACCACGCCAAAGCTTTAACATCCCTCTGGCAGATCCCGTAGCTTTCCCACGGCGTTGTTTACATGTGGACATTTATTTCGGAGTCTTCGTTCAAATAGGTCACTTGGTAAAAATCCCCTCGCGACGGAACATCGTGTTGACAAGAGTGTCCTCAAGAACGCTGCCCCCCCCCCCTAACCCCCACGCCACCGGCAGCATTTTTATGCCGAAACGACGCCGGTGATGGAACGATCGGGGGATTCCACCAAACGGCGAATGCGGTGAGGTGCAAACCATGAGGCATACGTCCCCAATACAACCGCGCGTACTCTGGGTGGAACAAGCGGACTACCCCACTCAGCTACCCCCAATACTAAACTATAACTATTTTTATTTTACCAGGTAAAGCCCACCGAGCGACATAGCTCTCTTTCAGCAGCGACCCGGGTCACAGATGAGAGCTCAATTAAGGGTCTCGTCACGTGGAAATTGATAGCAGCCCAATACTCTAAAAAACGTAGAGGGAGAGAAATATGCAAACTCCAAATATACAATCTAGATTTGGAGTTTTCGTGACTGCAGGGACCCATACTCTTTGGTTCTTTCGGTAAAGTCACGTAGGTATAAGATAAATTCAACCACGACGTTTCGATTGCAACACAAGCAATCATCATCAGGTGGGAAAACCACAGCAAGAACATACACAGGCGTCAAGATAGAGATTGAACCCAAGAACCCCTGTAGACCGGGCGAGGTAGTTAACACCTCGCCACAGCAGACCCTGCTGGAACGAGCAGGCTCTAAAAATCAGCTACGACTCGGGATGCTGCCTTGGAATGGCTCAACAACATTAAGCTGACAGCAACAGCAGTAGCCGCCCCCCGCTGAATATTATTTCAAACGGCACGCGACAGTAGAAAGCGGCAAGTCAAACTCGGCGTTGTGCTTGTGTCGAGAAACAGAGGGGGAGTTGGAGGGGGGGGGGTAGTAGTGATGTGGTTTGTTTGTTGGGACGGGCAAGCGCGGTGACACTCGGCGAACGCGCACCCACCACACCACACTATCTATGGTCAGGCACACTCCGCGTGTTCCCTCCGCTGGCATTCGCAAATATTTAAACTCGGACCCCCGCTTTGAGGTCGCCACGGATTGCGTGCGGCGGCTCTTTCTGGGCCGCTGGCCGGGAGGCTACGATGCCATGGGGGGTGGTGGTGGGGGAGGGGTGGGGGGGTTCTGGGATAGGAGTCACAACCTTTGAACTGACCTTTGTGCTTTTTCTTACTTGTTTTTAATAACAAAAATATTCATTTTAGTAATTTTTCTTACAAATTATTACATTTTCCTCGCTTAAAATTTATAATAAAATATTTACTTTATTTTCCTACATTAAATTTTTTTACTTTTCTTATTTCTTACTTATTTTTGTTACTTATTTTTTTTTATTGACGTAGTATTCTTTTATGCTGTTTTGCCTACTTATTGTTTTTAGTGACTATTTTTTTTGTACAGCTGCTGCACTGTTTGAGAGGAGAGAACTCGCACGCAAAACACTTTCATTGTACTGCGTTACTTCACTTTATCCCGTGCATATGAAAAGTAAACTTTGAATTCTCCTGCACGTCTGCGGAGAAGATCTTTGTACACTCATCGGATTCCTCCGGTACAAATACAGATTTCTGATTCGGTGTCAAAAGCACCACCTCTTAGGATTCCTCCGGTACAAATACAGATTTCTGATTCGGTGTCAAAAGCACCACCTCTTAGAGGTGTCTGTGTGCGTCACAACAAGCACGTGAACAGGCCTAGCAACGTGAAATGGCCGAGCATGTGGGGCAATGCATTTTACACAAAACGTCAAGCCGGCAACTTTCTTTGGTTTTGTTGCACGGACGACGGCTTCCGTTTCGCCAGCCGCCCGGCTATTTTGGCAAAGGGGGGGAAATCCGTGGCGCTGCACAAGCAGCTCAGCAGCAGCAGCAACAAAAACCAAAGGCAAAGACGTCAGTACAGGCATTGCCTCGTATAGCCGCTGCCTCTTATAACGCCGTTTTCTTGCAGTGCTCTGTACCGGCCGAAAGTTCCTGCCCCTATCAACCCAATATATGGAAGAAAGTAGGCATGGAGTTGCCTGCGGGGGGAGGGGGGGATGTATTTGTCCACATACGGTGTTGTAGAACCTGAACCGACATGTCCGTAATATCGATTCTGCTAATATTATCGATCCGACAGCCACGTGAGAAGAGCGATGAATCCGTTAGTACAGCTTCCTGCGGAACGTGCGTTTATGGCAGACGGTGGTGAATCTTACGCAAGCTCCGACCGAATGCACTGGTGAGTACATGACATTGTAGATTTGTTTAAGTCATTATCATTAGAAGTTATTATTTTTATTTAGAAAAATGCTTTAATACATTTATCATGTGTACAATCACATTATTAAGGCTATTACCGATACCCCAATGAAGCACTCGTAAAAAAATCGCTCATAGGTAGAACAAAAATAGCACTGTCGGTAACGCATCTCCACTGGAACGATGTTAAAGTGACCTCCTACAGCGCCGTTTCCTACAGCGCCGTTTCCTACAGCGCCGTCGGTAACGCATCTCCATTGTAATCCTGTTATAGTGACGTCCTACAGCGCTGTTTCCTACAGCGCTGTTTCCTACAGCGCTGTTTCCTACAGCGCTGTTTCCTACAGCGCTGTTTCCTACAGCGCTGTTTCCTACAGCGCTGTTTCCTACAGCGCTGTTTCCTACAGCGCCGTTTCCTACAGCGCCGTTTCCTACAGCGCCGTTTCCTACAGCGCCGTTTCCTACAGCGCCGTTTCCTACAGCGCCGTTTCCTACAGCGCCGTTTTCCTACAGCGCCGTCGGTAACGCATCTCCATTGGAACCATGTTATAGTGACCTCCTACAGCGCCGTCTCCTATCGCGCTGTCGGTTACGCAACTCCACTGAAACAGTGTTATAGAGACCTCCTATAGTGGTCCGTTTACCAGGAAAGCATCCTGAGCGGGCCGAGTGCAGGGTCCTCCACGAATACCGCACAGCTAACGAACGAGGTGGTGCGCGTATGGTCGTACACAAAACACAGGCAAATTAAAAAAAGCAGATTCATATAACGCAAGCGTTAAAGGAGGCACCAGAAATAAAGTTAGTCACATGTGCAAGCTCTATATTCGAGTCGAACAGGGACGTAAATATGCGCGCCAGGGCAAACAACATGTGGGGCAAGAGGCACCAGAAAAACAAGTCAAACAGCGCGAGCAGTGGGAGGGGGACCCCATTTTGTGAAGTGCAGACGAAGACGTTTAGTCTTAAATTCCACAGGAAAAAAAAACCCTCTTTCTCCATAACCCATTACTCACGATTACTGTGGAAAATAGAATTACAGTGATCCCTCGGTTTACGATGGTTATTGATTAACGAAATTTCGAGTAACAATCCGACTTCCAGAGGGTCCCCCCCCCCCCCCCCCCATTGTTTCTATTAAGGAAACATTTTCGATTAACGATGCGTTCACGATATTAGGCGGACCCGCCAATTTCAGCCAATCAGAACGCTTTTAGTGGACTCGGCAGCAGACCTCAACCAATCAGCGACGCGATTTCATGAGCGTTTTGAGAGCAACTGGCTGCTCGTTTTTCAGTGTTTGATGTTGCGTTGCTTATGGAAACAGTACTCTTGAATAGTTAAGTGTTTATTTTTTTTTACTTAAAAGTTACATAAGAAAAATAACAATGGCAACCAATCATCTTTTTTTCCTTTAGAAAATATTGTTTAAATTTATGCACCTTTTTATGTAATTTGTATTCATTATTTATCCACGTTTCCATTAATAGTAATGCTTTAATGTGTTCTCATAACGTGTGTATTTATTAAATTGCTTGTTTAAGTATTAAACCATTTTTTATACGTGAAAAAGGTAAATTTCAGATCCTCTTGGAACAAATTAAGCCATTCACATGTATTTCTGCTATTTAATTAGCAATCATTTAAATTAGGGATGATTAATACTGTTAACCGAGGGACCACTGCACAATAATTCACAATTGACTTTTGAAAGGAAGGTCTCATCAGTAAAACGCGCTTCACGAACCCTCATCCATCCAACGCAGCCAGTTAATAAAGTTTTCACATGATGAACAAACGCGCCAATTTAATCACGGCTTCCGCACAACGCCAATGATATTAGAGAGCGATCAGCACACATTTAAACAATTTGGTATGCGACGTTCCGCTGGTAGTTACAACCAACATCATCATCATCGGGCAGTTTCCAGAATTCATAAAGCGGGTGGAGGAGGGTTTACAACAAACACAAAATATACTTGCACGAATGGACTAAAAAATCAATCACGAATCATCAATATTGGCGGCAAAATGCCTGCGGTGTTATCCCTGCAACGCCTCTCATTTCAAACACACAGCAGAATATCCCTGCGTTTGATCTTCCACGAGGCTCATGGTCC
Organism: Lethenteron reissneri; assembly: GCF_015708825.2. Lineage (NCBI taxonomy): Eukaryota > Metazoa > Chordata > Hyperoartia > Petromyzontiformes > Petromyzontidae > Lethenteron > Lethenteron reissneri. Next base: position 4,834,644 of record NC_083837.1, read on the forward strand.
ACCCTAAACCGCATCTCTCTGCACAAGCCATGGCAGTAGATGCGGATACCCTGATGATTGCCACTGTGGTCATCCAGAAGAGACCGGTAACGACGTATAACAACAACAACGCAATGCCCCGATCCACAAATACAAAGGAGACATCACAGCAGCGATGCACTGCTCTGCAGTGATTTTCGAAAAGTTTTTTGGTTTGGCCATGTTTGTTTGTTGTAGTACAGAGTTAGACTGATGGCCTTAATCTAAGTTGTCTTGTGGTTGTTGTTGTTTGACTTGCATCCCACTGGGATTTTTGCACACAGCGTTGGTGTACGGTGATTTTTTCTGCAATATTTTGCTGTCTTTTCTTGAATTTTCTGTTTGCACTTAGTCACATAGTCACTTTAAGATGTTTTCTTGTTCATGTTTTTGTTTTTTGTTTGTTGCGGTTGCACCCGATTCAAGAGCCAAATGGCTCACAGGGCTATACCTAATAAATGAAGTTTGAACTTGAACTTTGCTGCTCCTGTTGACGGTGGCTCTCTGGGTTTGACCACCTCAATGTGAAATTGGAAGTTGTTGCTCGGCATCTACATCGGCAGCCGTACGATAAAAAGACGCAGCAAAAAAAACGAAACGCGTTCGTTATCCATAAATCACAGACATCGGGGAAGTGGGCAGGATGGCGCTGGGCAATGGCGGAGCCAGGAAAAATTAAAAATATATTTCCACATGATAAGCCACTTCGTTGAGATATAATTTGCGGCCAGGTTGCTTCTGAAGAGCTATTCATAGCTCAGTGAGCCTTACCTGGTCAAATAAAAACTTTAGTTTAGCCTCGTGACCATGATTGCATACTCACGTGCACGGATTGGTTGTAAACGCGATTGTGTGTGGAGCAGTGGCAATGGCGGAGCCAGGATTTTCAGGTAGGGGGGGGGGGCAACCCCTGCAGCAATGAAAAATGAAAGGAGTTGTTAGTAAGTAAGGACTTGTCCCTTGCTTTTCATTTGACGCGGGTCGAATTCGAATCGCGTTGTGTGATCGGCATCGCGTTCGCTGAAGGAGTTTGCCTTCAGGAAAGTAGTGTACTCTATACACAACTGCGCACAATTATGGACTCAGACTATTGTCCTATCATCTCATAGAGTCCCTGGTACGTAATAATATGCTACACAGTGGCAGTGAGGGTCACAAAATGCCGATTTATTACTAATAAACCCCAATGATCCGATAGAAATTAGGGAATTTCGATCGGATCATTGGGGGGGGGGGGCACGTGCTACCCCACCCCCCCACTGGCAGATACCGAGCAGCCGTGTGGTGGCAGCGGCGTTGATCGCCGACGGCACAGAAGCGAGACGGCACCTCCAACGCCCCACTGTCCCAAAGTCCCTTCAGGGGCGGGAGGCGCTTCTGGCAGGGCCGACTTAAAACAGCAGCGCGGCGTCGTTGCAATTACTTCACGCGACGTTTCAGCTCAAGGTGCCGGCGGTCGCGTACGACTCGCGTAGTCGGGCCCCTCGCGCTCGTCACAGGGCACCTGGCCGGTTAACACGGTCGGCTACGTACGGTGCGAAAAGAAGTTCCAACGTGCCGTACGCGCGCGCGTACGTACGGATGTAACGCGCACGAAGAATGGGGTGCAGCTTTGGCAGGATCGTGGAGGTCAACTTCACCCGAGGAGACGACTGTACGAGAACAGGCATTCTTATCGGACACGCGGCGTTCGGCCTCGGCCCCTTTGGATGGGAAATGTCCCGCGGTTATTTTTTTGTGACCGTGGCTTTGCCGACGTACGGCCACAGCCTGCCGTCTCGGGCAGTCCCCGGGTATATTTTTTGACAGAGTCAGGCCGTAGTATTTCCGTTTAGCCACAAACTTTCCATTACTCACCGTCCACCCCCTCCTCTCACAGCCACATGTGAAACAAACTAAATAAGAAGGCATTACAGTCAGTCAGTTTCAGTCAGGTGTATTACAGGTAAGGCCCACCGAACTAAGAAGCTCGTTTTCAATGGAAACCCCTCTGTCACGTAGCCGTTTCCCACATATAAAAACATTCTATGTTTTTATATTTTATACACATCCCATGAGCCACACGGCCTTCCGGGAGTATTATTTTTTTCCCCAAGAGTACTGGTTTAATACAAGCAAAACCGGTTCCACATTCAGTGTCCCATCAGCAGTCAGGTTTGCTTAAACCAATGCTCGACAACTGCCAGGCGTTTATAGGCAAGGAATATCTCTGAGGATATGGGTCCTAGTTTTTACCAAATACTTTAGTTTTACATGTGCGAAGAGATATTTCTGCTGTTGCGAATGAAATCGTCATAATAAACGCAAGAATAGCAGGTTGAGACACGCTTATTTTGGAATTCAAACGTACCCGAATTGACGCGAGTGTCCAATGCGAAATGTCTGGCAGAGTTTAACCGATGTGATTTTTTCAGAGAAAGACTATACTACGGGGGCATCGGTGGTGCAGTTGTTAGAAACATTGCATTATAAACCCAGGTCACGTGTTCAATTACATGTTAAATCAAACCCAGCCACCTGCGTTCGATTCCCGGCCATGAACGACACTCGGCTTCATCAGTTGACGTGCGAGATCTGAACCAGTGGTGCCCCATCAGCTGCGATCAACATTGACCGGCGTAGGTGAAGCACGGTCAAACAACCCCCCGAATTCGACATGGCAATGGAGGAGGCCTTTGTCCAGCAAAAACCTGTAAAATTACGTTACGAATTGTTGTCCTTTGGAGACACGCTTAGGCAGGCAGCCTGTAAGTCAGGTCCCAAAAAAAACATTGGGCCAAGGTTGGAATTTCATTTGAATCTTTGAACCAACGTTCTTTCTTTGCTGAATAGCAATTAGCAAGTGGTAAGCGGAGACCTGCACTGAATGCGTTTTTGTTGCCGTGGTTACTCGTTGTGATCAGAGCCGGCCCAGCCACTAAGCGACCCTTGCAATTGCAAAGGGCCCCGTGGCCAGCAGAGGGCCCTCTAGAGTCACTGCTAGCGAGTGGGTGAAAAAAATCATTCATCAAAGGGGCCCTCCAACCAAATTTTGCTTAGGGCCCCCAAAGGTCTAGGGTCGGCTTCTGGTTGCGATTCAGTGGCAGGCCTTTTTCATTTGAAGCACGTGCCCCATTATGTATACACAACAACATGCCTGGCAATACGCTAGCGACTAAACAAGTGGGTTGCAACGTGTAGTGTGTGAAAAGCGCGAAGCATTTTGGACCATCAGGAGTGCATGGAGGCGGAAATACCGCAGAGCAGGGAGTCACACTGATGGTGGCATGGACGAGCATCACGAGACCTCGCTGATCTCGTTAAGGGGCATAATCCGTCATCACGGGAACTGCGGGTCATCCTCACAGCAGCGGCTTTTGGCTCGGCCATCGAACAAAGACGGTGGTTTGGAGCTTTCGTGACTGCAGGAATTACTCTTTGGTTCTTTCGGTAAAGTCACGTAGAAATAAAATAAATTAAATAACAGCATACGACGTTTCGATTGCACCACAAGCAATCATCATCAGGTACAAATGGAAGAGAAAACAAACCTAGTAAACTTAGAAATATAATGCAATACAACACAGAGAGTCGGCTAACATAACAGTCAACACCCTACCTGGTTGATTACGTTCTTCCAAAGATTGCTAAATTTGAGAGAGAGAGAGACAGAACACAGACACGGAGACACATAAGCAGAGAGAGATAACACAGAGACACACAGAAAGAGACACACATATAGGCACACAGAAGCGCATCAAGTACTTCTGTGGCCGACTGGAACGCTCTCTCCCTTCCGATATTCGGAAGCCATTGGAGCTCTGCAATATTAAATCTAGAGAGAAAACTCATTTCTTTAGAACGGGTTTTTGTGTTTAGTTTGTTCATTCTCCCGCACCTCCGATTAGCGTGGTTGGCAACGTACGGTGCGGAAGAAGTTCAACGTACATACAAGCATCTCGGCAGCAAGAGAGTTCTGACGTTCTGTAGGTGCAAAGTGAACATTTCTATCCATAATACATGTTTTTTGGGTTAGATCGCGTAAATATAGAAATGTGTCGTTAACCCCGCCACCACCCAACACAGCAAACTAGTAATGTTTGTCATGTAAACAGGACATGCCAATTCATGCTCGTACTGGAGAGCCAAGCCACAACTTTTGCAACCAGAGTACAACGTTTCGCCGGTGATTACAATTAGCTTCATCAGGCGACAGATTTCGGAAGGGAAATGTGAGAAGCGAAATGAAGTGCCCCCGGTTCAAATCCCAGTGAACAATGCCAACGTTGGCTCAACGTTCGACGTTTATCCAAATCTGAGAACTCGTGTTTGCGTCCAATCAAAGACACACAGGAGGCATGAACCAAAATATGCACAAGGTGTACGGTGGAGAGATGTTAACTACCTCACCCAGGTATACAGGAGGTCGTGGGTTCGATCCCAACCCTGACGCCTGCTGTATATTTGGAGTTTGCGTGTCTCTCTCCCCATGCATGCGTCGATTGGTCTCCTGGGTCCTAAGGTGATTTTCCCCTCCACATTTATAAACATGCATTGGAGAGTACTCGACTGCTATAAATGTGCACACGATAAGCCACTTCGTTGAGCTTTCATTTGCGATGGCCAGGTCGCTTCTGAAAAAGGAACTATATATAGACTTAAAGCTTTCGTGACTGCAGGGATTCATATTCTTGGTTCTTTTGGTAAAGTCACATATAAGCGAAACAATAAAATTAAAATATAATACAATAAAATTCTCACGACGTTTCGGCCAACAATGTAAGTCTTTGAGACCCCCCACCGCCTACACATTCCGCAAGGAGTGACTAACCCCATATCTGCATTTGTCATCAATATGCTAAGTTCCTCTGTTGATATGTAAACTCCTTTGTCAAGGCTCTCTCCTCCCCCCACCCAGCTTAAAATACGCTGCCAAGCTTAGCAGTGTTCATTAGGACGCTGTCTTTCCGACAGCTCTGTTTCTTCACCCGAGGACGGCTGCTTGCGTTGTGGCTGAAACGTCGTGAGAATTTTATTATATTTAATTTGTATTATTTTATTATTTCCCTTCTACGTGACTTTACCGAAAGAACCAAGAATACCCATAGAATAGCTATACATAGCTCAGGTGGGCTTCAGCAGGCAAAAATGTGAGCAGTAAAAAAAACTAAGAAAAATATCCGGAGCACCGGTACCAAAATAACCCTTCATCGGCCCTGGGGCTTTGTGTACCAGGCCAACCTGGACAGAGAGCCTTGTCTGTACACGTCAGAAATTATGTCGTACAATGCGGGAACTGTATGCGGCGTCCGGAAACTCACTCCCATTGATAGTCCACGAAATCGGACGCCTGACGTATGATGGGGGGGGGGGGGTGTACGATGCGGAGAAGCGGGCGCATGCGATTTTGTAATCTATATAAGAACGGGAGACAGAGCAGAGCCTCACCATTCTGGCGAATTGCCCGATGATGCTGGATGCAATTACCAGCGAAACGTCGTACTCAAAATGTAAATGTTGTGGTTTCACGCTTCAACACACCGGTGGGCTAAAGCAGTGAACTAATTGTCCTTTGTCAACGTGACACTTTTTTACTGATTGGCCGTGTCGGGTGGTGGAGGGTTACAACACATTTATAAATAACGCGATCTAAACCCAAAAACGTTATGATTTTGTAATCGCTTGTCCCGTAAAAAGATCTGTCCCGTTAATGTTTGAGCGCCGTGCATCGTAGCCGTTCGAGTCTCTCCAGACGTGCCAGCGCCTGTCAAAATGCAATTCGATATTTTCAATCCAAATGAAACTTGATTTCTTAAAAAAAAGTGCCTATTATATTATTATAATAATTGTTTTTTTTTCCTTTTTATCTGGCAACAAAAACTGACACCTTTTTTTACAAGGAGTCATGTCTGCATTGACCACAATACCTGCGGTCGGAATGCAAACAAAAAACACAACTCTGATAATGTATGCACTGTCCTTGAAATTGATTGGTCCACACCCGAGACAGCTTTCCTTAGAGCCTAGTCTCACATGGTGTTGGACCAGATGACGCCAAAAGGCTATTCTTAAACCAAGAGAGCGCTAATACTTAGTGCATTACCATTCTCCAATTAAAGTGTCAAACCACGCAGAAAGAATGATGAAAATCAGGATAATGTAAAACCAGAAATTTGGCAGCGCAATGTTCATCTGAATATGTAATAGCCAGGCTGAACAGGGTGACGTTTTATGTTTTGCGATGCTTTGGATTGCCAAGCCAGTCCATTATCCGCCCGAGGTCGAGATTTCCACAACACCAACCCAATGACTTCATTGCTTCAGGCAAGTGTTTTTGTCAACCACACTTGAAAACTCTTCAATCTTGATTTGAAGCTTTCGTGACTGCAGGAATCCATACTCTATGGTTCTTTCGGTAACCTACGTGACTTTACCAAAAGAACCAAAGAGTATGTTTAAAACTATTGTTGAGCAATGATAAAAACAATTTTTAACTTTGTGCATGAAACACCACGTCTTTGTTCGTCTTCGAAGCATGCCATTCCTTCCTTAATAAGATCGCACTCATTACACACAAAACGCTTGCCACAAATTAACCACAATACCTCGCTAATCTCGTCAAAGAGCCAGAGGTCGCAACCGGGTACCCGATACCCGTACCCTACCCGATACCCGGCTACCCGTACCCGGCCGGGTACGGGTAGCCATTTGCGACCCTGGTGCGGCCAGGTACGGGTACGGGTAGGCCGCGAGTCACTGGTGAGTCACTGTTTGTCACTCATTTCGGGTAGGGTACGGGTACGGGTAGGGAACGGGTACCTGGGTACGGGTACCCATTTGCGACCCTGGTGCGGCCGGGTACGGGTACGGGTAAGGAATCAAAACCCGTTTGCGACCTCTGCAAAGAGCACAAGCCACCATCACGCGAACTCCCATCGTCATCCTAGCAGCAGCAGCGGCATTTGGCTCAGCCGTCGAACAAAAGCGGTGGTCACCGCATCGTCGCGCGGCGCTTTCAGATGCGCTTCCGCGGCCGTCTGGAACGTTCTTCTTCCGATATTAGGAAGCCCACTGGAGCTTTGCCCTTTAAAATCTACATTTAAAATAATTTCTTTAGAAACTGCTTTTTGTGTTTAGTTTGTTGTCCTTCCCCCGCACCTCCGATTAGCGCAGGTTGGGTACGTACGGTGAGAAGGAAGTTCAACATACATACATACATCCGACACTGAATAGCAAAACCTTGGGCGATCTAAGGATAATGCGCACGAGTCTGTCTGTGCGTCACGCTCCGGGATCTTCCAAACGCTACGTGGAAGGAACACGTGCGTAAAAGCAACAAAGTGTTCTATCGCTGATGGGATTAAACAAACCGTGCGCGCTAGGTTTAATGGCACACGCAGTGGTTATGGGTGTTGTTATAATGTGGTTTTGGTTAGAATGGGGCTGTGGTTATAATGTGCTTATATGGTTGTAGTCGTAATATGGTTGTGCTTACGCAATTGTGCTTCCACGTGTGGTTATAATGGCGTTATAATGCGTCCTTAGTGATTTGTGCTTAAATTATCGTTGTGGTTATATTCTGGCTGTTGTGGTTATCTGGTTGTAGCTGCGCTATGAACCCAGCGACCCGAGTTCGATTCCCGCTCACGTCCAGAACCAATGACAATTATCTGAACTGGTCCTGGACCTCCCCTGGGTCGACTCAGCCTTCAAACGAGTACCCGGTTGCAGTGTGTAAAACATCGCCAAGTGGGAAATAAAGGCAGCCGGGCGTGGTGCTGGCCACCCACCCACTCGAGTGCCATGCCAGCCTGAATAGGTGCTACTTCCTAACAACTTGCCGTTGTGACAATGATTGTGGTTTTATTTCGCGGCTGTTGTGGTTGTCATTTGAGTTGCGATTATAATGCAGCTGTTATGGCTACAAAAAATAAACTGGCTGTAACAGGAGGATTTCTCCACAAGTCTGGCTGTCGCCTGATGAAGCTGGTTGCAATTACTGGCGAAACGTCGTACTCTAATTATAAATGTTGTGGATTTGCTCTCCAACACACCGGTGTGCTGTACTAGTACACTATACACTACACTATACACTACACTATACACTACACTACTAGCTGTACTAGTGACGATTTGGCCACGTTCTGTTTACGTGACAACCCTTACTAGTTGGCTGTGTCGGGTGGTGGCGGGTTTAACGACACATTTATATATTCACGCGATCCAACCCAAAAAACTCTGTTATGGAAAACTGATTGTAGTTGTGTGTTACGGTTGTGGTTATATTGTGCCTTCAATTGTGGTTGTAAAAAAAAACAAGTCAGCTGTTGCTAATATTTTACGCGCGTGGTGTTGACATTCACTTTAGCATTGTTGACATTTCTTATTGCTGCACCGCATGTGTTATTGTTGACATTAACAAAAACCTCTCTACGTCGATATTGTCGACTTTATCGGCGCTGTAAAAAAAAACATCGGTGTTGCCCCACGCTAGAAACAGCTTTCTTTTGAGCCCAGTCTCAAACGGTGTTAGGGGACCAATCTTGATTTGAAGCTTTCGTGACTGCAGGAATCCATACTCTTTGGTTCTTTCGGTAAAGTCACGTAGGTAGAAAATGAAAGAAAGCACGACGTTTCGGGCGCAACACATCAACTAGCCACTTCTTTATGACCCTTGGGCTACACCCACTTCAAACCTTTTAAAACAATCTGCCTCAGCAGCAGCTTTCCCACCTGATGACGGATGCTTGTGTTGCGCCCGAAACGTCGTGATTTATTTTGTTTTATACCTACGTGACTTTACCGAAATAACCAAAGAATACGGTGTTAGACCAGAGGACGTGTTGACCAATCAGGTTCAAAGACAATGCATATATTATCAGAATACGTTTTTTGTTTGCATTCTGACCACAAGCATTGTTGTTAATGCGGATATGATTCCTTGTAAAAGGTTTCATTTTGGTATTTTAACATCTTAACACAACTGTTTTGTTGCCAGAAAAAAGGGGAAAACCTATTCTCATATTTTGGTACTGGCAAAGGAGGTCCCATGATGTTGTTGACTCATAATTATTTCATAATGGACGGGCAGCCCTTACGGATAGTCCAAATTTGCGGATTACTCGAAGGGCAGGGCATCTGTTTTAAGACTGCAACGAGAGGGTCTATATTTAGCCTCGCCAATCCACGAAAGTGTCACGTACCAAATCCCACCCTGTACCCCATTCAGCGCCATTGGATGCAAGTTGGTTTTGGAAATTGACACAAGCCTTGTGTGGAGACAACACAAGGCCCCCCTTGACACAATCCCTGTGTGTCGGGGCAACACGCAAGTCCCCTTTTACACATGAGCCTTGCGTGTTCACCGTTCAAACACACGTGTTCCCACCGCACACGTGCGTACAGCGTGGTCCAGATGTCTTGTGACCCCCCATTTCATTCTCTAAAGCGGATTTTTTTTTAAAATCAGGTTATTTTATACATAAAGTAATAACGCACAAGGAAAAAAAATAATGTTAGGGGTTATTTGGGGGGCGTGGGGTCACGAAAAATCTGGACCAACCCGTATGTAGTGCATGCCACGTGGAGTTTGCGTGAAATGAGCGTGTGTGGTTGGTATGTGTGCGGTGTGTAGTGGAGTGTGTGTGTGTTGTGGAGTGTGTGTGTTGTGTGTGTGTTGTGGAGTGTGTGTGTTGTGTGTGTGTGGTGGAGTGTGTGTGGAGTGTGTGTGTGGAGTGTGTGTGTTGTGTGGAGTGTGTGGTGTGGAGTGTGTGGAGTGGAGTGTGTAGTGTGTACGTGTGTGTGGTGGAGTGTGTGTGGAGTGTGGTGTGTGTTTTGTGTGTGGTGGAGTGTGTGTGTACGTGTGTGTTGTGGAGTGGTGGTGTAGTGGTTAGCGCCACGCTGCACTACGAACCCGGCGATCCGGGTTCGACTCCCGCTCACGGCCAACACCAGTGACGATGATCTGAACCGGTCCCGGGCCTCCCCTAGGTCGACTCAGCCCTAAATGAGTACCCGGTGCGGTGTGTAAACATCGCCACTGGGGAGACAAAGGCGGTCGGGCGTGGTGCTGGCCACCCACCCCCTCGTGTACCGTTCCGGCCTTCATAGGTGCTCGCTAACAGCACTTGCCCCTACAGTCTCTTACAGGCTACACGGGGGATCTTTGTCTTTGTTCCACATTGCAAATGCATTGGGAGCGGTGGCGCAGCAGTTAGCGCACTAAGCCAACCCCAGTGAAAATTCCCACTCGAGGCCACACCAACACACGTTCATCTCCGAACCGGTCCTGCCCCCCACCCCTAGGTCTACTCAGCCTCAAATGTGTTCGCCGAGTGACCACGTGTCAACCTCGCCACCGGGGGAGACAAAGGCGGTCCCGGTTGCTGGCCACCCACCCAACACTCATCTCTTGCCAGTGACGGTCTTCGTGGACCATCTTAGTCGCTTGCTACTAAAAAAAATCTGCAATAAGTATAACCCGTAAAAACAAAGTTTTTCACTATAAATCCTTTATATGCGTGGCGGCTAGAGTCCTCTCGTCCTCTGGCTTGAGACGGCTGCCACCTATGGGTCAGATGATTGTCTGCCAGTATTAAGCAATTGGTAATTAAATATTTAATTTGTTTTCCCTAAACAGTGTCAAATTTTGGGAAAAAAATTTCACGAACATTAATTGTCTCGCACAACGAGTCTGTGTGCAAAAAAGTCAGCTCGATTGGATCACGGGAAGTGGGTTAAAAAACGACCTGAAAGATTTGCACGGTCCTAAGCAAGCAAGCAAGTTAACTTAATATAAAGGATTTAAAAATGCTTCAAAGTTAAAGAGCCGTCAACGACACGTGTCTGTGTTGCGTCCACGTGGATTCAGAGTTTTTTATTTGACGCCGGTCTGGATCTCCCACTCGCCCCCATCCTCCCACCACTTCCTCCCACCACTTCCTCCATCAAATCTCTCCGATACGAGTTGTTGTTGTTGTTGCTGCTGCTGCTGTTGTTGTTGTTGTTAATCGGAGCTACAAGTGTCGGATGTGTCGTCCGAGTCGTCTAGCCGCCACGTGCTCGCCGGGGGAGAGGGCGAGACCCGACACGTCTCGTTCGCCGTGTGTGGTGGTGGTGTGGGTGGTGTGTGGGGTGGTGTGTGTGGTGGTGGTGTGTGTGGTGGTGGTGTGTGGTGGTGGTGGTGTGTGTGGTGGTGGTGGTGTGTGGTGGTGTGTGTGGTGGTGGTGGTGTGTGTGGTGGGGGTGGTGGTGGTGGCGGTCTGGTGGTGGTGGTGTGTGTGGTGGTGGTGTGTGTGGTGGTGGTGATGGAGGTGGTGGTGTGTGTGGTGATGGAGGTGGTGGCGGTGTGTGCGGTGGTGGTGGTGTGTGGTGGGGTGTGGTGGTGGCGGTGGTGGGTGTGCGGTGGTGGTGGTGGTGGCGGCGGTGGTGGTGGCGGGGTGTGGTGGTGGCGGTCTGGTGGTGGTGCCGTGGTGGTATATGGTGGTGGCGGTGGTCGTGGTCTGTGTGGTGGTGGTGTGTGTTTGTTGGTGGCGGTGGTGATGGTGGTCACTCGCATCAAACGAAATTATCAACGCGTGTAAGATCCGTACGCAAGTACGCGCTACGGACACGTGTTCACTTACCCTCTGCAAGAACGCACGTGTCCCACCACCGAAGCTGACTTCCGCCTGATGCAACACGCGAGTAGCAGCCGTAGCAAGGGCCTCCGTCTCGCGTCTCATCCACACACACTCACTCACTCCACCCCCACGCTCCTTCTCTTATATTCGCCTCCCCCCCCTTCCCTCTACCGGCTGTTGCTGTGACTGCATCCCAGACGACGTCTCACGCAACGATTGCGCCATATACAGACACGCACGTGTGTGTATTGAACTTCTTTCGCACCGTACGTAGCCATCTGTGCTAATCGGAAATGCGGGGGGTGGGGAGGACATTAAGCTGAACGCAAATAAGTATAACCCGTAAAAACAAAGTTTTTCACTATAAATCCTTTATATGCGTGGCGGCTAGAGTCCTTTCGTCCTCTGGCTTGAGATGGCTGCCACCTATGGGTCAGATGATTGTCTGCCAGTATTAAGCAATTGGTAATTAAATATTTAATTTGTTTTCCCTAAACAGTGTAAAATTTTGGAAAACATTTTTCACGAACATTAATTGTCTCGATTGGATCACGGGAAGTGGGTTAAAAAACGACTGAAAGATTTGCACGGTCGTAAGCAAGCAAGCACGCAAGCAAGCAAGCAAGTACGCAAGCAAGCAAGCGAACTTAATATAAAGGATTTTAAAAAAGCAGTCTGCTATTTGCTAGAGAATGCAATTGCATCCTGCATCCCATGCCATGCATACAAACCACTCCTGTCATTGGCACAATGGCATTCTACACGGCTATCCGGAGGCCACAAACGTTGCGAGGTGTAGGGATACTGTAAATGCAAAACAAGCGTTGGGGTGGCTTGAGATGTCCTGAGGGTATTATCCTCCGTCATATCTAAGATGATCTATCGTCCGAGGTCCCTCCCGCAAGAGCTCTCAATTAAACACAACTCAGCTGTTTTATTTACCGGGGTAAAAGCTCACTGAGCACTCAGTTATTTTTAAATCCTTTATATTAAGTTCGCTTGCTTGCTTTCGACCGTAAAAATCTTTCGGTCGTTTTTTAACCCACTTCCCGTGATCCAATCGAGCTGACATTTTCCACACAGACTCGTTGTGCGTGACAATTAATGTTCGTGGAAAAAAAAATCCAAAATTTTACACTTTTTAGGACAAAAATATTATATTTAATTACCAATTGCTTAATGGTGCAATGCAATCATCTGACCCATAGGTGGCAGCCATCTCAAGCCAGAGGACGAGAGGACTCTAGCCGCCACGCATATAAAGGATTTATAGTGAAAAACTTTGTTTTTATGGGTTTTACTTGTTCAGATGCGACCTGACCACACATCATATAGCTAATCGAAGCTGCTGATATCACCACCACCACATCAGCATCATATGTGGGTAACTTATAGGAGCAGCCAAATAAATACTCTTAGTTCTTTCGGTAAAGTCACGTAGGTAAAAAATGAAATAAAAATTAATAAATTTTATTTTTATTAAGGATTCATACTCTTAGTTCTTTCGGTAAAGTCACGTAGGTAAAAAATGAAATTAAAATTAATACATTTTATTTTTATTAAATTAAAATTAATAAATTAAATTTTTATTAATTTTTATTAAAATTAATACATTTTATTTTTATTAAGGATTCATACTCTTAGTTCTTTCGGTAAAGTCACGTAGGTAAAAAATGAAATTAAAATAAAGACATTTTATTTTTATTAATTTAAATTTCATTTTTTACCTACGTGACTTTACCGAAAGAACTAAGAGTATGACTCCTTGCAGTCACGAAGGCTTCAAATCTAGAGCCAAATAAATCTCAACAAAACGTGACCACGAGGAGAGAAATATCTAACAGGCATCGTCAGGGTCCGGGATTAATTCTAGATTTGAAGCTTTCGTGACTGCAATGATTCATACTCTAAGGTTTTTTTTCGGTAAAGTTACGTAGGGGAAAATAAAAGTAAATAATAAAATAATATAAATTATTATAGAAATAAAATAATAACACCACCTGGCTGGTGAATTAAGACATGTACATCGGGCTCTCAGGATCAACGGATACTCTGACCGCACTATCCGCCAAGCTGTTTCTCCCACCACACAGAAACAGCCACATGAAACTCCGACCAAAACTATCACGTTACCATACATAGCAGGCGTGACCAAAAAGATCTCCAAAATTCTAAACAAACATAAGATCCAAGTCCGATTCAGTACAGTGCATAAAATCCGTGATCTGATTCCATCTGTGAAGGATGTCGTTCCTGACTTACAGTATCCTGGAGTCTACAAATTGAGTTGCATTTGTGGTGATTGCTACATTGGAGAAACGAAACGTCATGTTTATGATCGTGTCCGCGAGCACAAGTCAGATCTGAAACACGGAAGAACTGATTCTTCGGCCGTTGCCGATCATTGCTACAACTCGGTGGGCTCTCATGAAATTGTCTTTTCCGAGACCAAGGTTCTCTGCAAACCTCCTGGCTACCATCAAAGGTTTGTACACGAAGCCATACAAATATACAAACACATACATAATTTCAACCGTGATGATGGTTACAAACTGAGTAATCATTGGAAAGATGTGATTAACCATGCAAAAAAGATTTAACTACACTTAGTTGGCCAATCTTATTTGACAGACTATTAGAAGTTTACCATGTTTAGTGGTTGTCTCCTTGTCACAGGTTGAGTCACAAACCGTACCTCTCCATAACAAAGGCTCAGCCTTTGTTATGCAGTCTATTCTTAGTCTTAAGCCTCACCTTACCATATGAATAAAAAGTGTGCTGTACTTGGCCCTTCCCCCCCTCTCCAACCATTATATAAACGGAGTGGTAGCTCCTGCAATCTCTCATTTACTTGATACAGCTGTCGTGGCTGTGACGGTTCCACCTGAAGACGGAAGCTTGTGTTGCCTCCGAAACGTCGTGATTTTTATTTTATTTTACTTTTATTCATTTTAATGTTTTACCTACGTGACTTTACCGAAAAAACCTAAGAATAAAAATAATAAATCACGACGTTTCGGAGGCAACACAAGTCTCCGTCATCAGGTGGGACCGTCACAGCTAAATTTACTGTATCAAGTGAGGCAAAATTCCAAGAGACGAGCTCTTAAATACAAGTTAAGGGGGAGGGAGGGGAAGGGCTTATCTGAATGTGGTAGCCAATGAATGGAACGTGTTGGGGGGGGGGGGGCTAAAAGAGAACAATCGGTGTACCTCGACTTGAGGTTGTAACCGGTGTTGGCTGACAATCCAAATACAAAAAAGGCAGTACTGGGATTAAACCCAAGGGCGGAACCAGGATTTTCAGGTGGGGGGGGGGGGGGGCAACCCCTCCAGCAATGAAAAATGATAGAGGAGTTGTTAGTAAGTAAAGACTTTGGTTCTTTCAGTAAAGGTGGAACAACCACCTGATGACGGACGATTGTGTCGTGATTTCATTTATTTTATTTTCTACCTAAGTGACTTTACCGAAAGAACCAAAGATTATGGATCCCTGCAGTCACAAAAACTTCTAATCTAGATTGTATTGTCCCTTGCTTTTTATTCGACGCGTGTGCGGCGATGGCGCAGCCATCGATCGAGGGTCGAATTCGAACCGCGTTGTGTGATCGGCATCGCGCTCGCTGAAGGTGAATGCCTTCAGGGAAGTCGTGTGCTGTAGACGCAACTGCGCACAATTCTGTGAGTCACTTATAACCGCTTTGCCGTTACCTATTGCCAATTATTGACTCAGACTATTGTCCTATCATCTCATAGAGTCCCTGGCACGTAATAATATGCTACACAGTGGCAGTGGGGGTCGCAAAATACCGATTTATTACCAATAAACCCCAATGATCCGATCGAATTTAGGTATTTCGATCGGATCATTGGGGGGGGGGGGGGTACGTGCCACCCCAATGATCCGCCAGTGATTAAACCCATGGGCTCTTGCGTACCAGGCGAGGGTGTTAACATAATCTCGCCACTGCGACACCCAATTATGCATACCCGGTCATGTAACCATCTCAACGAGATAATGCGGACATAGATTATGCATGCTAAATGCATTATGCATTACAATTTTGACTTGAAACTTTCGTGACTGCAGGAATTAATATTCTGAAACCTTTTACAAGGAATCATGTCTGCATTAACCACAAATACTTGTGGTTAGAATGCAAACAAAAAACCTACTCTGATAATATATGGCATTGTCTTTGAACCTGATTGGTCAACACGTCCTCTGGTCTAACACCGTATTCTTTGGTTCTTTCGGTAAAGTCACGTAGATAGAAAATACAAATAAAATAGCAAAAAAAATGAATTAAAAATTAAAGGAAAAAACCCACGACGTTTCGATCGCAACACAAGCGGTCTTCATCAGGCGGAGAGAAAATAAGAGGGCAAGCCTCCAAATGCAACTGCTTTTAAGGGCTTTGCACACTTTTAAACGTAGTAGTTTGTTTATTTTATATTTATTATTTTTCTTAATTTGAACCTATCTACGTGACTTTACCGAAAGACCCAAAGAATACGAGACCGTGAATTTTCTGTAAATAAAAGCAGGTGCCTCCTACAAACCTCGTCTCCGAATCACTGACACTCCATATGTATGCATTACATTCCTTAGTAACCCCCAATACACCACACTCTCAAAAGCAATGGATAGCACGTGATTCAAGTGGGATCATACATAGCAACCAGTGGCCCCCATCCCGGAAAGATTTGACACGAGATTTAAAGCGAGGCTTTCCCTGGATAAGCAACAGGAGCAAATACAAAATAAAATAATAAGTCATATTTTTAAAATACCTTTTTCTTTAAACACGCTTTAATGAAATGTACCGTACGAGTAATGGTAGAACTCCACGACTCCAGGAAGTGGCCCCGAGGCTTGCCACAGCGTAAGGGAGCGTGGCGATTTACAGCCAACGTTAGTTGACCATGGACAATTAGACCCAAGCCGGAACATAACATATAAAAAAAGATTGTTTCAAAAAATATATGTTTCATTTTTCATAATAGAATATAGTATTGTCACCAGTATGACATACGTATACCAAGTTTGCAGTCGATACGACATTGGGAAGTGGGTTAAAATTGAGTTACAAGATTTGAGGATACGACAACAGACAGAGTGAGTTTATCAAAAGCGTGTAAAGTAATGTTTTCAAATATATATTTTTTCTTTTTAATGATAGAATATAGTCTTGCCATCAGTATGACATAAGTATACCAAGTTTTCAGTCGATAGCACATTTGGAAGTGGGTAAAAATTGAGTTAAAATATTTTTGAGGATACGACAACAAACAGAGTGAGTTAAATATAAGCGTGCAATAATAACAATAAACAATGGCCAGAGTTGAACCGACCATCCATCCAGCCACTGGCGCGTTCTGTTCACTGTGAGGCAAGACCATAGCCATGGAGTCAACATTGGGGGGGGACCAAATCTTCCAGGGTGTCTGGGGGTCCCAACCCAGAAAAATATCTAAATTTGAAAACTCATTTCCTACCTAAAATATACAAAATTTCACTAATACATAGGATGGACTTTTTAATATATAATGTCTAATAGTGTATTTTATTGCATTGCTCTGTTTTTACTTTTTTTTACAATTTCTTGTTTCATTGTATGTAATGGCAGAGATTAAGGATTAATAAAGTACAACCATAACCACAATCACATAAACAGAAATCTATGCATTGATTTATATGAAGACAAGTCCAGATATTGTGGCCAAGGTTTAGCAAATTTTTGGTTTTATTTACATAGCATAGCAATTATTTTCTTTATAGCAATATATTGGGGGGGGGACATTTTGAGCATATTTGAATATTGGGGGGGGGGGATGTGTCCCCCCCCCCCAATATCTATTATAATTACGGCCTTGCTGTGAGGCTATTGGGGATTGTTGCCCGCCAGGCATGAGGCTGGCGATGGTGAGGTGGGGGGGGGGGCTGCGTGGGGAAGAGAGGCTTGGCTCATTAGCTAACACGCAGATGATCGTGTTTCATGCTATTGCGTTAAATTATGGGGGTGGGGGGAGGGAGGTTTAAATCACGATTTTGTCAACGCTGCACGTGCTTTGAATTTCCACGACGCAAAACTCGGGGTTCACAAGCTTCCGTTCGACATCGACGTTATGTAATGCGAGGAAGGACGAATGTAATGGAGGTATGGTGCATGATGTCGGATCATTCATTTTAAGATTGCATGACAAATAATGTTTTTTTTGTAACACGCCACCGCCGAACAGTATCCGCTCGCTCTCATAGAGAGAGCACGGCTCATAGGCAATGATAAAGGAAGCACAGACAGCCAACGCTAACGATTCTCCAAGCTCTGCAGTCCTCTAAGCAGCAAGGTGTTCTCGACCAATGAGTGAGGGTTTACATGCAGAAGGAAACCAGAGCAACCGAAGAAAACCCACCCAATAAGTGGGAGGTATAAACACTCCATCCCATACAGACAGGACAGGTGGAGTAATAGGTTTTTACCCTTTAATCTGACAACAAAACTGACACCTTTATACAAGGGATCATGTTTGCATTAACCACAACACTTGCGGTCAAAATGCAAACAAAAAAGACAACCGTGATAATGTATGGACTATCCTTGAAATTGATTGGTCTACACTTAGACCAATCAATTTCAGTCTCACATGGTGTGGGACCAGATGACGCCAAAAGGCGCACAACTCAAAGACAACGCACCATCAGAGTATTGAGAGCTCGGGGTAAGCATTTACATTATGAGACCTCCTTTGCCAGTAGCAAGGTGGAGTCCACGTTTGCTCTACGGCCTTCTCGCGTTGAGTCAAGGGGTTATCAAGGGGTTATGGCATCTCGGCGACCCACGGGGGACGGGAGGTTTAAGTTTCATTTATTAGGTACGAGCTGTACTACCCGGCTTCGCCTGGGACTTGGGCGATGTTCACACACCAGTTACTCGTTTGAGGCTGAGTCGACCTAGGGGAGGCCCAGGACCGGTTCAAATAATCGTTACCGGTGGTGGCCGTGAGCGGGAATCGAACTCGGGTCACCGGGTTCGTAGCGCGGCGCGCTACCCGCTACACTACAATGCGTTACGCTTCCACATGCGCGGGTCACGTGACAGATGTGACGTCACAGCTCACTTGCCGTGCAAAAAATAAATGCATTTTTGAGCCCCCCCCCCCCCCCCCCCCAAAAAAAAACCCACAAAAGTGTATTTTAATAATTCGTGCATGGTGTACAGTCTGGAAAGTGCATGGCAAATTTCAATTTTGTTGCATGTCGGGAAGTACTCTAAACATTTTGAACAGACACACATAATCACAATTTCGATGTAAAGCTTTCGTGACTGCAGGGATTCATCTTCTTGGTTCTTTCGGTAAAGTCACGTAGAAGGGAAGTAATAAAATAATACAAATAAAACATAATAAAATTATTTTATTATGTTTTATTTTATTATGTTTTATTTGTATTATTGTATTACTTCCCTTCTACGTGACTTTACTGAAAGAACCAAGAAGACATAATCACAATTTTGCCTTTTATATTTATGGCGAAAACCCTGTGAGCCATGCGGCTCTTGACTCGGGTGCAACCGCAACAAAACAAAAACACTAACAAGAAACATCTTAAAGTGACTACACGCAACAGAAAAATCCTGGGGGAAAACAGCAAAGTCTTCCAGAAAAAACACCGCATTTCAACGCTGTGTGCAAAAATCCCAGTGGGATGCAAGTCAAACAAGTGATACAGTAGAAGGTAAATAATTGAAAACACAATTTTATCACTTGATACAGTAAATTTAGCTGTGACGGTCCCAAGTGATGACGGAGACTTGTGTTGCCTCCGAAACGTCGTGATTTATAATTAAATTTCTATAATTATTTTATTATTTATTTATATTTTTCCCTACGTGACTTTACCGAAAAAAACCTAAGAGTATGAATCCTTGCAGTCACGAAAGCTTCAAATCTAGAATCTTTCGGTAAAGTCACCTGATGACGGACGCTTGTGTTGCGCCCGAAACGTCGTGATTTATTTTATTTTACACCTACGTGACTTTACCGAAACAACCAAAGAGTATGGATTCCTGCAGTCACGAAAGTTTTAAATCAAGATTGAACGTCTCTTCAGTGCAGTGGTTCTTCTTCTTCTTAACCTGGGGGCGCGAGATGCCCTTTTTGGGGGGTGCAAGACGTGGCCAGATTTTTTTAGAAGTTAAATCATCGATAACACAAATTGAGCATAGGGCACGTGAGTACAACTACTTACTTTGTTTCATCAAGCCCCTATGTATTGATTAACATTCTACTTTTTTTGACCATTGAGAACCAAAGGGGTGCCAGGCTGCAGAAAAGGTTGAGAACCACTGCTTTAGTAGCCTTCATGCGGCTATGGCTTACGCCAAGGCCGTAGCCATGGAGTCAACATTGGGGCGGACCAAATCTTGCAGGGGGTCTGGGGTCCCCCCCCAGAAAAAAAAATCTAAATTTGAAAACTCATTTCCTGCCTAAAATATAATTTTAAAAAATCACTAACACATAGGATGGACTTTATTTTTATGTTTTACAATAATGTCTATTAGTGTATTGTATGACATTGCTGTTTTTTCTTTTTTACCTTTTCTTGTTTCATTGTATGTAATGGCAGTGATTAGAGATAAATAAAGTACAACCATACCCACAATCATATAAACAGAAATCTATTTTATAGCAATATATTGGGGGGGGACATTTTGAGCATATTTGAATATTGAATATATATTATAATATATATTATAATTACGGCCTTGGCTTACGCCAAAAACGCCTTTCACCATTTAAGTGCTGCGTCTTTCGATTCCATTTCTCTTTCGTTTCCCAATCACTTTACAATCCCACGAATGAATGCATTCTATTGGCACAACAGCAAAACTAATTTGGACTGCGTTTGTTCCGTCTTCATGGGATAGAGCGTTGCCCCCTCGCACGTGTGGATTTTCTCTTGGTGCTCTGTTTCCTCCCACATGTAAGCTACTCATTCATTATGGGACCTCCTTGAACTGTGCGCCTTTTGGCGTCATCTGGTCGAACACCATATGAGACTAGGCTCTAAAGAAAGCTGTCTCTGGTGTGGACCAATCAGTTTCAAAGACAATGCATAAATGATCAGAATATTGTTTTTTTTTTGCATTTGACTGCAAGTATTGTGGTTAATGTAAGCATGATTCCTTGCAAAAGGTGTCAGTTTTTGTTGCCAGAAAAAAGGGGAAAACCCCTATTAGTATACTCATTCATTGGCTGACAACACCTTCATATGCAGAGGACCGCAGAACTTGGGCAATCGTTGGCGTCGTCTCATCGCACGGCTGCTGCTGCAGTCTTTCCGCTCGTCCGTGGTTCCCGTTCGTACCTCCGAGTCGTCCTCTCTCTACGAGAGCGGGGAGAGATACCGTGTGTGGCAGTGCGTTCCAAGTAGAAATTATTAATTACTCGCTTACTCAGCAAGCCACACAAAAACCAACGACTGTTTTTTTTTCCTTCCCGTAGTGTCCTGCATTGTGTGTTGTTTTAATATTGAACGAATGCATTCTATTGCTTGCAGTCTGATATAAATCAGCATTTCCATTGCTGATGGACAGATGGAAGCTCACCATGTGAACGGACAACCAAAGCAACAGAGACTCATTCTCTCCTACAGACACTGAGTTAATGGGCATCGCCACTCTCTGTACTCAACTCATGAGACCACAAGACACGCCTGCCACGAACTAGAAACTCATTTCACCCCCCACCTCCCCGAAAAAAAAACTTTACACAATTCCCCCCCCCCCACGCCAAAAAAAAGATACTGACCCACAATCTCGCTGAACTATCAAATGCCTTTGGTGCGGAAAACCTCTGCGTTGTTGCGAAATTCGTCCTCGGCAAAAAATCTCCTTCTGGAGTTGGGAAATGCGCAAGTAAAACTTATCATCCGAAGAGATCAAAGTCTTGCAACAGTCTCAACAAGAACATGTCCTCTAAGGAATACACGAGGACATACAGGGTGCGATTTTTGTGTGGAGAAGGGGAGGGAGGAGTCTGGGAATATCTCTGACTCTGACTTTTTTTTTCCCTGGGATTGCACTCTTAGTACTCAGCCCGGCAAGGGATGACAACAGTGGAATGTCAAGACACTACCCCTCAAACGGTGAAGAAAGAGCAAACGTGACGTGCATTTCGAATCTGTGGAATAAGCGCAACGAGGTGGCTTGGTTCGGGTCAGCCCCGGATTGAGAATGATATCTCGTGGTATAAAGTAGTGGGAGGAAGAATGATGAGCATCCGGCAGGGAGTAGGGATCGTCATTAGCAACAGGATAGCGAAGTTCGCGAACAAGTTTGTACCCAAATAATGAACACATTCCTGCGGAGGGAGCTGGTAGGAACGTTGGGTTGCTCGGTCAATGGCCAGGGTCAACGGCGGCGTGGTGTATTCCGCAAATGTGGCCGACTGTGAGGGCGGGCACAAGCCGGCGTGAGTAGGTTAAACGTTGAGTTTTATAAGGGCACCACGGGGTGACCAGCCCCTCCCCACCCAACCCCACCCCTCCTACCCCCCACCCACCCTCCCCACCCAGCCCCTCCCCACCTCCCCACCCAGCCCCTCCCCACCCATTTTTGGATGCACGATGGACGGACAGACGGACACAATAATCCCCTGTGGGCTGGTGGAACCAGGTGGTTCCTACCAGTGTAATAACACGCTGGAGACGGCTTGTAGAATCGGTCCTTTTATTTCACTTTCTCTTAGTTCACAAACACTCCCCGTTGCTAGCAGGCAACGGGAAGCGGGCAGACAGTCACCAGAGACCCACCACCACGTGGCACCCGGAGCCCCACTCGCGCGTGGCCTCTCCCTCTTTCAGTTCTGTGTCTGACCCCGTGTCTCTCCTCTCTCCCCTTATTTAATGCCTGGGTCACGTGGTACCCTCCATCCAATCCTCAATAGCCTGCACCGAATGTTCCAGATCCCCCATCAACTCCCGGGACCACACCCCTGACTTGTCTTCCCATTGGCTGAGGCCAAGACCACCGAAACCAATCACCTCGCTGACATCCCGTGATCACGCTGGGGCCATGCTCCCAGGCTCTTCCCCCATTGGCTGTAAAGCGGGACCGGCCAAGCCGATCACCACGTGAATCTTGACATAGGCTCTTATTACTCCAGTATAATCCAGCACTGTGGAGACGAGGGTTGGTGGACCTAGCAAATGTTGTGCAACTCCCTTCACCGAGGTGTCAAGGGGTCATAACCCTGGCTTGCCAGAAGGCAGGACAGCAAAACGAATGTGGACTCCGTTTGTTCCGTATTCATGGGATAGGGCGTTGCCCCCTCGCACGTGTGGGTTTTCTCTGGCTGCTCTGTTTCCTCCCACATTTAAGCTACTCGTCAATTGGCTAACAACACTTTCATATGCAGAGGACCGCAGAGTTCGGGCAATCGTTGGCGTCGGCTCATCGCACGGCTGCTGCTGCCTTTCCGCTCGTCCGCGGTTCCCGCTCGCACCTCTGCGTCATCCTCTCTCTACGAGAGCGGGGGGAGATATCGTGTGTGGCAGTGCGTTCCAAGTTAAAATTATTCATTACTCGCTTACTCAGCAGGCCACACAAAGGCCAACGACTGTTTATTTTCCGGAGTGTCCTGCATTGTGTGTGTTTTAATATTGAAATGTTTCCAGGGGATTATTTTATTCAGGCCGCGGTTGGAGACATTGCGAAGTGTCGATCGTGGGAAGCGTAAGCGCCCATTGGGACAGCAGAGGAAGATATCAAAGATAAATGCTACAATAGTCTCACACGTACGTGTTGAGCATGGAATGTTTGAATTAACTTTGATTTGTTACACGGATGGTCCCGTTTATGTTGAACTTCTCTCGCACCCTACGTAGCCAACGGCGCTAATCGGAGGTGCGTGTGGAAGGACAACAAACTAAACACGAAAAAGCAGTTCTAAAGAAATGAGTTTTCAATCTAGATTTGAAAGTGCATGGCTTCAGTCTCTTCCTGATATCGGAAGGAAGAGCGTTCCAGACGGCCACAGAAGCACACTTATCCTAAGCCAATGGTCCCGGCTATTTTACAAGGGAGATCCGTAGTGCGCGAGCACAGCAGCAACACAAACAAAAGACAAGGAACATTGCACCACTAACAAACAAGGTTTTTAACAACCAAAAACGAAACATACACGCGAATCGGAACAAAAAAGTGTAAACGTGAGAGCAGAAGCCAGGTCTGATTACACTGGTTAAGAAAAAAAACTTTTTTTTCTGGCCTAGACTTTTGCAGCTGTTTTAGATTAATTTCAGGGTGCTGATTCCAAATCTGATCTCAGATTTGCTCTATCACATCTCATTTTTAAATCCTTTATATTAAGTTCGCTTGCTTGCTTAGGACCGTGCAAATCTTTAGGTCGCTTTTTAACCAACTTCCCGTGATCCAATCGAGCTGACATTTTCCACACAGACTCGTTGTGCGTGACAATTAATGTTCGTGAAATTTTTTTTCCAAAATTTTACACTTTTTAGGACAAAAATATTATATTTAATTACCAATTGCTTAATGGTGCAATGCAATCATCTGACCCATAGGTGGCAGCCATCTCAAGCCAGAGGACTAGAGGACTCTAGCCGCCACGCATATAAAGGATTTATAGTGAAAAACTTTGTTTTTACTGGTTATTCTTATTATGCTATCGGCATACCCATTTTCATTGATTTTACCCGAAATTAACTCTGTCACTTATGATTGCAAGTTGTTGCGAGTCAGTGACTGCTTTAGTGTTAAAATATGGTGCTGTATTTTTAGAATAGTGTTTATAATATCATTTTATGTAGATATCCACATTTATTTAATATTTTTCTTCTGCAGTTTTTATTGAAAAGGCAATATTTGATATCTCAAAAAAAACTGATGCCATATATGGAATCAGCACCCCAAAATTACCTTAAAACCGTTGGAATACCTTATGACCAGTGTTATACTGGTAGGAACCTCCTGGTTACACCAGCCCACAGGGGATTTTTGTGTCCGTTGTGCAGGGAGGGGCTGGGTGGGGAGGGAGGGGCTGGGTGGGGAGGGGAGGGTGGCGAGGGGCTGGGTGGGGAGGGTGGGGAGGGGAGAGTGGGGAGGGGCTGGGTGGGGAGGGTGGGGAGGGGCTGGGTGGGGAGGGGCTGGGTGGGGGGTGGGAGGGGTGGGGCTGGGTGGAGAGGGGCTGGTCACCCCGTGGTGCCCTTATAAAACTCAACGTTTAACCCACTCACGCCGGCTTGTGCCCGCCCTCACAGTCGGGCATATTTTCGGAATACACCACGCCACCGTTGACCCTGGCCATTGACCGAGCAACCCAACGTTCCTACCAGCTCCCTCCGCAGGAATGTGTTTTAAAACATCAATCACTGTTTCAATGATCGGTTTGATTTCTCAAATCGGTGGATGACACGGAAATGGCTGTAAAAAGGGTCTCACCGCTGCGTCCCATTGGAGGAAAGTCGATGGGAGGAACTCTACGACGTCACCCGCATAATTAATCGCATCCCGGTGGGCGTGGCTTGCAAGGGGGTTTCCTGCCTTCAGAAGGCAGGGATGTTGTTCTTGGTGGCTGCGATTTTAAAATGGGGAATCGACAACAGAAAGAGTTATTGGTTCAAATGTGTCATTGATTTAATTGACCGATCACCCCCATCTCTATCGATTAGTCACGTTCATAGTTCTCATATCTTCGAGATTTATTGAGCCCCTTATCCCGAGGTCCTTTACAACAATTGTAAAATGTTTTATATGAGATTAAAGTGGTTGAGATAAATAGTGGGGTTTTAAAGTGGTGGCGTAGTTGTTGTGACAGGAGAACAGGCGGGAGTGGTTAAGGAGGTGCTGGGGTCGGGGTAGTGATAGGGGTTGGGGTAGTGATAGGGGTAGGTGTAGTGATAGGGGTTGGGGTAGTGATAGGGGTAGGTGTAGTGATAGGGGTTGGGGTAGTGATAGGGGTAGTGATAAGGGTAGTGATAGGGGTAGTGATAGGGTTTGGGGAAGTGATATGGGTAGTGATAGGGGTTGGTGTGGTGATAGGGTTTGGGGTAGTGATAGGGGTTGGGGTAGTGACGGGGGTTTACAGTAGTGATAGGTGTTGGGGTAGTGATAGGTGTAGTGGTAGTGATAGGGGTTGGGGTAGTGATAGGGGTTGGGGTAGTGATAGGTGTAGTGGTAGTGATAGGGGTTGGGGTAGTGATAGGGGTTGGGGTAGTGATAGGGGTAGGGGTAGTGATAGGGGTTGGGGTAGTGATAGGGGTTGGGGTAGTGATAGGGGTAGGGGTATTGATAGGGGTTGGGGTAATGATTGGGGTTGGGGTAGTGATCGGGGTAGTGATAGGGGTTGGGGTAGTGATAGGAGTAGGGGTAGTGATAGGGGTAGTGATAGGGGTTGGGGTAGTGATAGGTGTTGGGGTAGTGATAGGGACTGGGGTAGTGATAGGTGTTGGGGTAGTGATAGGGATTGGGGTAGTGATAGGGGTTGGGGTAGTGATAGGTGTTGGGGTAGTGATAGGGATTGGGGTAGTGATAGGTGTTGGGGTAGTGATAGGGATTGGGGTAGTGATAGGCAGAGGTGGGACAAAGTCATTGTTATGCAAGTCCAAGTCGAGTCTGAAGTCATCAAATTCATGACTCGAGTCTGACTCGAGTCCAAGTCACATGACTCGAGTCCACACCTCAGAGGTGGGACAAAGTCATTGTTATGCAAGTCCAAGTCGAGTCTGAAGTCATCAAATTCATGACTCGAGTCTGACTCGAGTCCAAGTCACATGACTCGAGTCCACACCTCAGAGGTGGGACAAAGTCATTGTTATGCAAGTCCAAGTCGAGTCTGAAGTCATCAAATTCATGACTCGAGTCTGACTCGAGTCCAAGTCACATGACTCGAGTCCACACCTCAGAGGTGGGACAAAGTCATTGTTATGCAAGTCCAAGTCGAGTCTGAAGTCATCAAATTCATGACTCGAGTCTGACTCGAGTCCAAGTCACATGACTCGAGTCCACACCTCTGGCACTGATAGGGGTAGTGATAGGCGGTTGGGGTAGTGATAGGGGTTGGGGTAGTGATAGGGTTGGGGTAGTGATAGGGGTTGGGGTAGTGATAGGTGTTGGGGTAGTGATAGGGGTTTGGGTAGTGATAGGTGTTGGGGTAGTGATAGGGGTAGGGGTAGTGATAGGGGTTGGGGTAGTGATAGGGCTAGTGATAGGGGTAGGTGTGGTGATAGAGGTTGGGGTAGTGATAGGGGTTGGGGTAGTGATAGGGGTTGGCCTGGCAGTCGATGGGGGGGGGGGGGCTAGTGCAGGGAGTAGCAGTCGCAGGATGATGGTGATGATGAACGCTGGCTCGAGTGAAGAGATGATTGTTGTACGTGCAGTGGGAGCGAGACTGGGTGCAGGGCGAGGCAGACACGGGTTGTGACGGTAGAGACCGTGACGAGGTGCAGAGTAGTGAATGAACGAGGGAAGCGAGATGAGGTGGAGCAAATCAGCACCCAGTACTGTTCTGAAGAAGCTTGACTCAATGTATCACTCGGCCTTAAGATTTGCATTGAACTACCCATATATGACCCACCACTGCGATCTCTACATTGGGTAAAACTTAACTTATCTTAATGTTCGACGGCTTATGCATCAGATATTATTTATTTACGATGTACTTACAAAAAAATCCGCAGATTACCTGCTGGATCTCCTCATTGTTTCGGAAAACAAATATGAGCTAAGATCTTCGCTCATTTAATAGCTTCGCATTCCTTATTGCCGTACAAATACTGGAGGAAGGGCCTTTGCTATAGATGCCCCCAGGGTCTGGAATGCTATCGCAAATAAACTCCAGCTTGGATCGTTACCAACAAGACAATCACTAAAAAATGCTGTAGAGGAGTCGTACACCTCTAGCTGCCACTGTTATCCTGTGGCCTGAAATCAAATCTATAGCTATAGATGACCAATGCGAGACATTATCATGTATTTGGATTATAGTGTGCTGCCACTACTATTGTTACTCCTGCTATTATGGATTGACTCATGCAACTAGTGAAGGATGCTAGGTTTAGTAATATATGTTATGTATGTCGCTATTGTAATCTTTCAATTACATTTCTTATGATAACTGTAACATTGCTTTTATAGCATTATTTTAGTAATTTCTAGAAAGGTTTAGTTTAGCCAGATTTTTGATGTAGTATAGAGTTAGACTTAAAAAAAATGTAATCTAAATTGTATTGATTGTTATTGTGATCTAACATCAAAATGGGATTTTTGCACATTTTTGTACGCAGCATAAACAAATGGTGCTTTTTCTGGATGATTTTATTTTTTTGTGGGGGATGTTTCAATTTGCGTACAGTACATTTTACATCTATCTTCTAATTTTATTGTTTGTTGCGGTTGCACCCGAATCAAGAGCCGAATGGCTCCCATGGTTATTCCAAATAAAAAAAAAATGAAACTAAACTAGACGAAGGGTGAGAATCTTGATTTGAAGCTTTCGTGACTGCAGGAATCCATACTCTTTGGTTCTTTCGGTAAAGTCACGTAGGTAGAAAAAAAAATTAACCCGTAAAAACAAAGTTTTTCACTATAAATCCTTTATATGCGTGGCGGCTAGAGTCCTCTCGTCCTCTGGCTTGAGATGGCTGCCACCTATGGGTCAGATGATTGCCTGCCACCATTAAGCAATTGGTAATTAAATATAATTGTTTTTTTTCCTAAAAAGTGTAAAATTTTGAAAAAAAAATTCACGAAAATACTTTGTCACGCACAACGAGTCTGTGTAGCAAAATGTCAGCTCGATTGGATCACGGGAAGTGGGTTAAAAAACGACCGAAAGATTTGCACGGTCGTAAGCGCGCAAGCAAGCAAGCAAGTGAACTTAATATAAAGGATTTAAAAATAGATCACGACGTTCCGATAGCAACACAAGCAATCGTCATCAGGTGAAACAATACAGCAGGTGGACTGCTGAGGCTTGAGGACATGTCAGTAGGGGTGAGAATTTTTAAACACAGAGCGATAGTAGCAACCAGGGAGGTCAGCGGAGGCGTGGGAGAGTAGAGCAGAAGCGTGGGAATGGTTGGGGGGTTAAGGGGGGGTTAAATGACCCGGGCTGAGGCGTCTTGCACAAGGCCGTCATTATAATATACATTTGGGGGGGGACACATTCACCCCAATATTCAAATATGCTCAAAATGTCCTCCCCAAATATATTGCGAGAAACATTGTTTTATTTCTATGCTTTGTAAATAAAAATAACAATTTGCTAAACCTTGGCCACAATATCTGGACTTGTCTTCATATACATCAATGCATAGATTTCTGTTTATATGATTGTGGTTATGGTTGTACTTTATTAATCCCTAACCTCTGCCATTACATACAATGAAGCAAGAAATGGTAAAAAAAAAAAAAGTAAAAACAGAGCAATGTAATACAATACACTATTTGACATTATTGTAAAATAAAAAGTCCATCCCATGTGTTAGTGAATTTTTTAATATTTTAGGCAGGAAATGAGTTTTCAAATGTAGATATTTTTCTGGGTTGGGACACCCTGGAAGATTTGACCCCCCTCCCCAATGTTGACTCCATGGCGACGCCCTTGGTTTTGCATCAGTCGTTGTCGTTGTTGTTGGAGATTAGTGAAGGCGTGGGCGAAGAAGGCCGAGAATCAGAGGAGTTGCAATCGTCAAGGATGAGTGAAAATTAAGGGAGTGAACGTGTAGGCGATGCCGTAGCAGAAGCGCGAAACGAGTTGGCTGCAGGATTCTCACAAAGTCTTGGCACGAGGACTGGGATTGTTTTCGTGTAATTCATCAGACCAGTGTCTCTCTCTGTATGAAAATTTGAGAATAGTTTTGAACCCTTCCTGGCAATACAAACTATTTTGACAATGTTTTTCTTTTTTCACCAGGTAAGGCCCACTGAGCTGTACAGCTCTTTTTGTCAGAAGCGACTTGGCCACGAATGATAGCTCAACGAAGTGGCTTATCACGTGGAAATGTATAGCGGTCAAATAACCGAAACGCGCGTTTATAAATGTGGATGGGGGGGGGGGGAACCGATGGACCTGGAGAAAAACCCACCTGACCACGGGAAGAACAGACAGGCATCAGGGTCGGGATCGAACCTACGACCTCCTGTGTACCAGGCGAGGTAGTTAACATCTCCTAGCCACCGCGGCGCCCAGGGGCGGCCCTGCCAACATGCCAAGCGTGACTGAGCGAATGCGCGTGCTCAAACGGGTGTCATAAGATGTTCAAACACCTTTTGCAAGGAATCAAATCCGCATTAACCACACACATGACTTGTGGTGAACAGGCGAACAAACGTGCTCTGATAATTGTAATGTACGCATTTTTTTTTTGGCAACACCTACAACCAGACTGCTTAGAGACCTGGGAATTAAGGGCCAGAGCCAGCGTTCGGCAATCAGAGCTGTATCGGAGGCGGCAGAAGGCAGCAGTCAGTGGCTCTGGATGAAGAGGAAAGACCCCAGCTGGGCCCCGAAGTGAGAGGGCCAGGAGGTATGCGGTCAACAATGCTTGACTCAGGGA
Source organism: Lethenteron reissneri (assembly GCF_015708825.2). Classification (NCBI taxonomy): domain Eukaryota; kingdom Metazoa; phylum Chordata; class Hyperoartia; order Petromyzontiformes; family Petromyzontidae; genus Lethenteron; species Lethenteron reissneri. The sequence continues at coordinate 4,864,844 of NC_083837.1, forward strand.
GGAGGACGCCCCTGCCATGCATAGTCCCATGGGATGTTGGCTATCAACAACAAGGCAACTCCTATGACTAATTGGGAATGGGACGCAAGCGTAGGATTGATCACCCTGTCGCTGGCCGCCTTTGGGGAGGGTGTATAGTATGAAAGGCCGAAACACCCTAGGAACCAAAGGGTCACTACTGACGATGCGCTCCCCAAATTTCACCAGGATCACTGTTCATGAACTCTTGGCAGTGCTTGCACAAAGGATAGTAACATCTCGTCCTGTGTTCTTGGAATCTTACTGATTGGCCTATACCACAGACAGCCTAATCTCACCAATGTCAGACCAGAGAACGCTAAAAGGCTAACGGTACAAAGGGGCCGTCCATAAATGACGTCACGCGATTTTAGACGATTTTTGACCCCCCTCCCCCTTCGTCACACGGCGTCACAAAAAGTCAGACACCCCTTCAAATATGACGTCAGAAAGCTCTGACCCCCTCTCAAATAAAACATGCTTAAAATCGCTTTAAACTATTGTCATTGTAATGCGTATTTAATGTGGCGCTGCACTCCGATGTTGTAGGAGAAAACATGTATTTAAAAGTCTATTTAATTAAGTAGAACGTGTTGTCTATATTTATTTAAAGTTGCGCATTTTGATGTGACGTCACATTTCTCAAACCCCACCTCCCCTCGTCACACATCGTCACAAATGTCTGACCCCCCCCCCCCTAGGTGCGTGTCGTCATTTATGGACGGCCCCAAAGACAATGCACACATCACATCATTCATAGTTCGGAGTGAGCGGCTATAACACATTCCTGCGGAGGGAGCTGGTAGGAACGTTGGCTTGCTCGGTCAATGGCCTGCAGGGTCAACGGCGGCGTGGTGTATTCCGCAAATATGGCCGACTGTGAGGGCGGGCACAAGCCGGCGTGAGTAGGTTAAACGTTGAGTTTTATAAGGGCACCACGGGTGACCAGCCCCTCCCCACCCAGCCCCACCCCTCCCACCCCCCACCCAGCCCCACCCCACCCAGCCCCTCCCCACTCAGCCCCCACCCAGCCTCACCCTCCCCACCCAGCCTCACCCTCCCCACCCAGCCCCTCCCCACCCTCCCCTCCCCACCCAGCCCCTCCCCACCCTCCCCTCTCCACCCAGCCCCACCCCTCCCATTTTTGGATGCACGATGGATGGACGGACACAATAATCCCCTGTGGGCTGGTGGAACCAGGTGGTTCCTTTCGATTTAAAGCTTTCGTGACTGCAGGGATTCATCTTCTTGGTTCTTTCGGTAAAGTCACGTAGAAGGGAAGTAATAAAAGAATACAAATAAAACATAATAAAATAATTATCACGACGTTTCGGCCACAACGCAAGCAGCCGTCCTCAGGTGAAGACCAGATCTGTTGGGGAGACTTTACCGAAAGAACCAAGAAGACAGGTGGTTCCTACCAGTATTACGGGGACTTTGTTTTGCCAGCATCAAAGTGGTTTGGAGCACGTGCGAGGGTGGATGCCCCTCCGGATTCAAAGTAAAATTTATGTGCCCATCTGGTGGGACAAGCTGCTTCTCATCCCCTTCTGGTGCCGGAGTAATATTGTTCACCAAAGTAATTTCGTCAATATTGCACACAAAAAATTCCAAGGGATGGAAGTGCCTCAGTTTGGCTTGACCAACAGATGTTGCATTTTTGTAGTAAATCCTCAGCTCCTACGTTGCATCATCACGTGCGCCTGATTTCTAGATGCACAACGAGGCAACTCCACACTTTATACTGGGCGTCGAATCACCAGTTGCAACTTCTAGGCCACGGATGCTGTGGAGTTGTTGTTTGTTTTTTTGCCATTGTGCAATTAACGTTCTAATAAAAAAATTTATACTTTTCCTCGGGTGGATTGCTATGGATGTCTGCTGCAAGCTGCCTTACCGCTTCACTGCTCGCCAATCCTTAACCTCGACATTTTAATGCGACCGTAAGTTCAACTTGAATACCGCTGCGATTTCAACTTTCATACAACTGCAATGCCAACTCGCAGCGCATCCTCTGCGGCACAGATTCGGAGGTTGTAGGTTGCCACGCTGTGGCTCGCCAAGAGAAGGCGGTACAGAAAAAATGTGGGCTCCCACCTGTTCCGTATACAACCTCGAATGAATGGGCTTTCTCCGGATGCTCCAGGCTTCTTCCCACTAATTGGCCGAGAATACTTTCGTACATAGAGGACCGCAGAACTTGGGAGGATGGGGGAATTAGGCACTGGCTCACCACGTGGTAGCTCCGAGTCGTTCTCAGAGAAATTCTAGATTTGAAGCTTTCGTGACTGCAAGGATTCATACTCTTAGGTTTTTTCGGTAAAGTCACGTAGGTAAAAAATAAAATTAAAAGTTAATAAAAGTAATAATGAAAATAAAATAAAATAATAAATCACGTGATTTGTTATTTTATTTTAATTGAAATTGAAATAAAATAAAATAATAAATCACGTGATTTATTATTTTATTTTCTTTCCATTATTACTCTTCTTGGTTCTTTCGGTAAAGTCACGTAGAAGGGAAGTAATAAAAGAATAAAAATAAAACATAATTATTTTATTATGTTTTATTTTTATGTTTTATTTTTATTATTTTATTACTTCCCTTCTACGCGACTTTACCGAAAGAACCAAGAAGATGAATTCCTGCAGTCACGAAAGCTTTAAATCGAAAAATCCATTATTACTTTTATTAACTTTTAATTTTATTTTTCACCTACGTGATTTCAGAGAAGTATTTGGCTGCGCTGCAATAAATCTCCACGTGACGATCAGCCACTCTGTTGAGCTGTCATTTGTAGCCAAGGTCGCTTCTGCAAAAAGAGCTTGGTTATAGCTCAGTGGGCTTTACCTGGTAAAATACAAAATAGTTACATCATGGGACCTCTTTTGCCAGTACCAAAATATAGTAATAGGGTTTTTCCCCTTTTTTCTGGCAACAAAACTGACACCTTTTGCAAGGAATCATGCTAACATTAACCACAATACTTGCAGTATTGTGGTTAATGGAGCCTCGTCTCATATGGTGTTCGACCAGATGACGCCATATGAGACGAGGCTCCAAAGAAAGCTGTCTCTGGTGTGGACCAATCAGTTTCAAAGACAATGCATAAATTACCAGAGTATTGTTTTTTGTTTGCATTTGACTGCAAGTATTGTGGTTAATGTAAACATGATTCCTTGCAAAAGGTGTCAGTTTTGTTGCCAGAAAAAAGGGGGAAACCCCTATTAGTACAAAATAGTTGATTGTATAATTAAATCGTTTTTTGTCACGTGCATGGAGATGCGGTTGGAATTTAGCCACCGTCACATCAGTGGTGGAGGGTTAACGCCAAGGGCCTGTTGGCGTAAACTTATCTTGTGACAAGTAAAATTAAGAAACGGTTTCGTTTTCTCGCTCCCTTTGAGAGGCGAGCGGCGACTGCGCGTCGCCGAAGCTTTCCGAGTTGATCATTTTTGTCAACCTCGAATATTTGAAAGCTTATAACAACCGCTCTGCCAGCCAAAGCTTTCAGCGGAGATTTGCCAACGCGAATTCGTGCGCACCCCCCGATTCATTGGGGCCCGATCCACCACCCAAAGCCGAGTCGGCGGCGATTCAAATTTGCGCGAATTTTTTTTTTGGCACGCCATTATTAAATGCGGGCATTCTCTCCCTTTCTTCGTTAATCGGATGTTCAGCGGCCATCGGAATACTGGCAATTTTGTAGCGCGTGTTTTTTTTTTTTTGGCGATGCAACGAGTTTAATTCGGCTACGGGGAAACTTTCCCAAGCACCGTTAGCAATCTTGCTTAATAAATATAATCACGAGCTTTTTTGCCCGTCCAAGTGTAATAAAAGGACTCGAACACTTCTTTCTGTCTTCGTGTCCTTTATTTGGGGTTCGCGTTCTCCTTCCCACACGGCACTCCTCCTGAGACTCTCTCCCTGGCAGCCCCACATCTGCCTTCGCTCCCGTAGCCTTCCACGCTCCTGCAGCTCCGCTGCAGGCTCTTGGTACAGCCCTCTGGCTGCTCCCCCAGCAGCTCCATCTCTGCTCCCTGTTCCTCCGTGCGTGGCGATCTCGCCACCTCCCAATGTCAGCCCTTCGTGGCCTCTATGGCTATCTCGCCATTTCCTACCTCAATCCTCCACTCTCTCTTCCACCCCGCTGGCTGGCGCCGTCATGAGCCCCTCAGCCACCAGGCTGAGGCACGGCGACCACCCAACGTGTTCACCACCCTTCACTCCCCCGACTGACCCAGATAGCTTCCTGTCTCCCCGCTATAACTTCTCCCCCACGTCACCCTGACTCCTCCCTCTCGGATCGTCATATCCGCCCCGCCCATTTACGCCCGCATTACACTACCCTCCCCCGTAGAGAAAATCCCAGCCGTCCTCGGCTGAAACAGAACAAAATAATGCGGGCGAAGGCATCACAATCAGGAGTCCCCCAGACACAACGGAGATTATAACAACAACAACACAAGCAACGAAAGGGGAGGTATCAGGAACTGGAACAGAACACCGGCCTGTCCTCCGCGCAACAACAACAAGAATAAGAATGGCACAATGAACAACAACGGCAACTGACACGCAAGAACGGCCAACGCGCACAACCCAGAATGTGATGTTTTAGTGCGTGTCCATGTTGCAGTTCCATCCGCTCGGCTCAAGTCCAACGTCAAAGAGCAAGTGGTAGAGCAGAATGACGAACGGCGCTCAATTGCTCCTTCAAGTCCTCATCCAGCTAGCACACCAGGTAACACCCAGTGCGACGGGAGCTGAAGAATCTGTGACGAGAAGGAGAATCCAATCCCCTGAGGCACAGCACAACAACGCACATCCGCATGTCGTACACGACAGCCACCCGGCCTCAGGGTAGTGGAGATGATGTAAATCCAGCCCGCTTAAAAAAAACTCCCCATAAATACCCAAAATAACGCAATGGATGCCCCATTATTTACATTTTAACAACAATATTATTTACACGTCAACAACAACAACAAAATTTTCTGCTCTTACCCACCAGCAGTCCTCCCTTGAGGACCAGCACAGACATCGCACGTACACAGCATGTACCCACGGTCACTCTCAGCAACCCAACAAAACGCCTAATCGCACACCCTCGCGTGGAGAGAGCCACGCTCCCCAGCGGTAATGTTTAACTCGCCCTAACCCCCACCGCGGTCGTCAACCCACAGCAACATCCACTGACCATACTCTCAGCTAGTGCAATTTCGGGGATGAGCAGCAACTCGGCCACGCTCCTCCCTTACTATCCCATCAGAGATGGACACACACCAGCCTCGTATAGTCCGATGCTTTATAGCCCAGGGAAGGTTCATCCCCCAGCAATGCCAGACCCCCTGTACTCCCCCCACGGGGCAATGTTCTCTTATAGAGACAATAACACCCTAACCCAGATCCCGTGAGCCCCCGGCACACCAGGTTCAGTCTGCCACCGCACAACTGAACCATGACTCCCCGAGCCATATGAGCACATGGCCCATTAGTTTAAGACATACCACGGAGGTTTCGCCTCCGGGCTGTCAGGTCAGCCATCAGCCATAGCCCGATGTGACCACAACTCGTGCATCACCCAATCAACAATGGCAGGCATAACAGATGGAATATTTGCCCCACCCCGGTTTTTCCCGCGCGCTCAAAATGGCGTCCCCCTTCGCCCAGCGCGTTCGCGCAATCTCTCGCGCGCACTCAAAATGGCGGCCCTTTCCGCAAAGCGCATCGTCGCCATACCCCGCGTGCGCGCAAAATGGCGGCCCAACGTGCGAACACGTGGCCAGTTTTCTCCATTCGTGCACCCCAGCTTCCCTTAGCTGGGGGTCACAAGACGCATCTCCCGTCACATTATAACAACCCCACCAACGATAGACGCACAGCCCCAGCTTGCTGCGCACAGCTGTCATATCGTGGAATTTTTAACCAATATTTTACCAACCACATTAGTTACACAACCCAACTCGCCAAGCAACTCGTGGCTGCATGCGATCAACCGAATACGCGACGCCACTTGGCGCCAATTTACGGTCCCATTAGCATTAACCTTTGAGACACCCACAACGGCGTCATCACGCACCCTCAAAGCGCGCTCTCTCTCTCAAAAAGCGCAATTACCCATAATATACACGAAATCTCGTGTGCACAACACCCATACAACCAAATTTTAGGGTCCCCCTCTATAATATACACGCAATCTCGTGTGCACAACAACCATACAACCAAATATTTGGGTCCCCCTCGAATTTGTTACCAATTTCCAACAGGTACGCACAATATAATAACAATCCCAATTCCAATAATCAACCACTGCATCGCACCCCATAACCATACAGAACGGTATAACAGCACATGCAATCAGCATATCGCGATCACACGCGCACATTTAAGCACAATAGCAAGCAGATCTGCAGGCAACCAACACACCATTAATCCTGTCGTAACTTTGCAGCAACAACACAATTATTCTCTCTCTTGCAACAATCGCATCGCACACAGCACCTCGCAGCACAATACACCAAAAAAAATATATGTTATTTTTTTCCAATTAAGCCCATCGCACAAGGTAACCCACAAATAATACAGCGCAAGATACCCGACGCTCCCAAGTTAATAATTAACTTCACCATTAAGATAACAACTCCACGCAGCAGCGCACACACACAATTTGACACTCAGCAAATACAGCAGACTCTCCGTCCATTCTCAACACACGCACACACTTACATTGACACCATTAACAAGCAGATAGCGCGTTCATCGCTATTACACACACATACACACAGTCCGAACCGCGCTCCGCACAATCGAGTCATAAGAGAAAACCAAAATAGCCCCCCGGCCCTCGAAAGATGAGTGAGGTGTGTGTTAAGGCCGGGTGCGTATCGTTATGACTCGCCCGGGGCTGCAGCAAGAAGAGGACGGCAGGGTGGCAACTTGAGACGCCTCGCAGAACTCGTTCGGCGACTTGACGGCTCCGTTGTCACGCACCCGAGCCAGGACGGGAAGCTCCCGCCCCAGCAGCTGCAGCATCGGCGTCTTCTCCTCGCAGCACCCCCTCGAAAAACAGCAGCTCACAGCAGGCTCTCACCCCGCGGCACCTCCAGATGGCAGCGCAAGGCTGCCTCTCCGCCGCGATGTTGAAGATGGCGGCGTCCTCCCGCCGCGGTGAAGACAAGATGGCGGCTTCCCGCCGTTTTTCCCCTGCCACGCCCAAGATGGCGTCTTCGTGCCACGTGGCAATGGCGCTGGCAGCGCAGGAAAGGCAGAGGCCTGCGGATCACCACCGGGCCTCCCCGTCGTCGTCCTCGGCGTGGTGAAATCACACAGTTGCGCCAGCACGATTTTCAAGGTCCCCATCTGCATCGCCATCTGTCTCCATCGTAAGTTGGCGTCCTCCGGCACAGACAGGTCCACCGACGCGGCGACACCTTGCTCACCCGGACCCGTACTCGTTCCAGAACGGATCTCCTCTTCCATCGCAGGCAGGTCCACCGTCTGAGGAAGGTCGTCGTCGTCGGATGATGTAGCAGGAATATTCTTTTTTTTTCTTCTTTCTCTCAGTTGTTTTGAGATGCCGTTTCACTTCTGACTCCAGTGTAATAAAAGGACTCGAACACTTCTTTCTGTCTTCGTGTCCTTTATTTGGGGTTCGCGTTCTCCTTCCCACACGGCACTCCTCCTGAGACTCTCTCCCTGGCAGCCCCACATCTGCCTTCGCTCCCGTAGCCTTCCACGCTCCTGCAGCTCCGCTGCAGGCTCTTGGTACAGCCCTCTGGCTGCTCCCCCAGCAGCTCCATCTCTGCTCCCTGTTCCTCCGTGCGTGGCGATCTCGCCACCTCCCAATGTCAGCCCTTCGTGGCCTCTATGGCTATCTCGCCATTTCCTACCTCAATCCTCCACTCTCTCTTCCACCCCGCTGGCTGGCGCCGTCATGAGCCCCTCAGCCACCAGGCTGAGGCACGGCGACCACCCAACGTGTTCACCACCCTTCACTCCCCCGACTGACCCAGATAGCTTCCTGTCTCCCCGCTATAACTTCTCCCCCACGTCACCCTGACTCCTCCCTCTCGGATCGTCATATCCGCCCCGCCCATTTACGCCCGCATTACACAAGGACGGGTGTATATTGCAGTAAATCTGAAATATTAAATAGGAAAATTGTTCAGCCCACGATTATTAATGAGGGGGGTTGCCCCACGTGGAGTGACGTCACGCGGGGGAGAGGTGGGCCTTCAAGTGGAGTGACGTCACACGCGGGACACACATCCTTGGCTTATTATAGTAGTAAATTTTCATTGCCATTAATGAAAGCTCCATCACTTTTGGCTTGGGCAAACATCCGCGAGCGAGCGCGCGCACGAACTGTTTGTGCGTGCGGGTAAAACCGACCTCGT
>NC_083837.1:4873757-4906635 GCF_015708825.2 Lethenteron reissneri
TTGCTTACTGAGGACCCTACACATAAGGAGTCAGTGGAACACCCTAGGAAGCTCCAAAGTATACAACCAGCTATCCAATGCCCCCTATAAAGTGCCCGAGGCCAGGTAGAAAAATAAGAAATATATCAAATAGGTAAGCAAGTGGTTTTGTTGGGTTGAAAAAGGTAATTTTCTAATGTAGGGGTAGGAGTGGTCATTGCTGCTCACTCGGTCATGACGTCACCGTAATTCGTTTGATTAACACTTTTAAAATAAAAAATCACGACGCGTGCTAAACATTTTATTTCCAATAGGTTTTACCACCATGACACAGTGGCAAGGCTGGCACACCGCAGTGCAGCAGCTGAGCTGAATCATGTAAACAATCAAACAAGAAATATCTTTGATGTTCCCACAAAAGCCACATTGAGTCTCGTAACTCATTCACAGCTCTGTCCTGCATTAACATGTTTGGCCAATTCCAAGCATCAGAGTTCGGCACATAGAAGGAAACCGGAGAAACGCACACTGTTGTGAATGCAAGCTTGGCGTAGAAGTCAGTACAGATAATTGGGCCCCACACATATGACTAGAAACGAATCAGTGTTCTATGGGGTCAATGCTAGGAGCGAGGGTCTTCCTGTATTGAAAATCTACTTCAATCTAATGAATCGTAATGTAACAATAATATGAACGTGTAAACGATGCCCGCACGGTTTTTTCTTGAATCTGGAAAGAGAGAGAAAAACTGATCAGCTGTTTGCTGCTGATGGTGGTTATGATCTCGTAAAGGCTGTTCACTTCGAGGAGTGGGAGAGTTTGATGTTGAACCTGGATTGTGCCAATGAGAGGTAGGGCCTAACCATTCGCCTACCAATCAAGCACTACCTGTCTGGATATTTTGTATATCTTCAACTACTCCACCCCCCTCAACTCTGTATTATAGGTAGTTGTGGAGAGAGTCGATGTGTTCCCATACCTGGGCAGTTTGGTTATGACCAGCTCCGATTTCAGAGCGGAGGTCTTACTCTGAATTATTCCAGTGGCATAGCCTTTTTTTCAGCTGAATGGCGCTGTAAAGAAGCTGAATGGTCCTATCACTCATACACAGCTCCGGTTTTCTGCCACAGTTGCCCTCTCCCTCCAGCTATACCTTCTCGAAAACAACACGTCGCCTTTGTTTTGGCGTTACCCATGTAGAGGGTCCTAGACACACTCTATTCGGTAGCCTGCGGGGCACTATGCAATCAGAGGGGAAATGCAGTGTTACCGCTCTGGGACCACGGGCCGGGGTCAGGGAAAGGTGGGAGCGGATCGTAAACACACTTTCCCGCCAGACCACGGCCAAGGGTCAGTTAGGGTAAAAAAGGATCGAAAACACAGATTCTTGAGAACCAATTAGAGGGTCCCACGAGGGAGCATGGGATTGGATAAGGACTGTTACAAACGGGTATAAAAGGGCGAGCGCGGGGAGCGCCCGCCAGTTCTCCTCAGACGAAGATCTCAAGCCAGCTCAAGATGGCTAGGACTCCTGGACCAAGCCTTCCAGCTATTCTAAGAGCTGAAGGCTCAGTGTTACCAGTGGTCAAAGGGAGAATAGGTCCTGGCAGGCAGGACCCTGGCTCCCCAGCCTTCCAGCTCTTGTAAGAGCTAAGGCTCGGCGTGACCTGTGGTCAGGGGACCACCGAGCCAGCGGTGGGTCAAGCAAGCCTCCCCGAGGTCCCAGCCGGAGGACGCTAGGGTAGCGGGTAGACGGATAATAGTCCCCACCAGTTAGGAGGCTGTACCTGCCTAGGCTAGCAGCCAGACCCGTGTGTAGGTCCCACCAGGTACGGAGGCTGTACCTCCTTAGGCTACGGGTGAGGGAACCGCATTTCCCTCTGTGTGTGTATAGGGACCGTGTCGGAAGAAAGACAATACACCAGTGTGTGCTTTAAGAAGTTTATTCATCTGTTATTTACAACACTACAAACACGTAACATTAAACGCAAAACATCGAAAGTGGAATGACTACACGTAATGCAAGAATCTCAAAGTCCAACAATTGTATTTTGCAACGGGTATTGACTATGCAGACGCTGGGGTGGCGACGGTGCATCGGCCTGTAGACCCAGCGGTGTCGGAGGTGGATTGGACTGCAGTCGCTGGGGTGGTGGTTGGGGATCGGCTTGTAGACCCAGCGATGTCGTTGGTGTATCGGCCTGTAGACGCTGGGGTGGTGATGGTGGATCGGCCTGCAGACCCAGCGGTGTCGGTGGGGATCGGCCTGCAAACGCTGGGGTGGCGGAGATGGATCGGCCTGCAGATGCTGGGGTGGTGGTGGTGGATCGGCTGCAGACCCAGCGGTGTCGGTGGTGGATCGGCCTGCAAACGCTGGGGTGGCGGCGGTGGATCGGCCTGCAGACGCTGGGGTGGCGGCGGTGGATCGGCCTGCAGACGCTGGGGTGGCGTCGGTGGATCGGCCTGCAGAAGTTGGGGTGGCGGCGGTGGATCGGCCTCCAGACGCTGGGGTGGTGGTGGTGGATCGGCCTGCAGGCCCAGTGATGGGCGGTGGTGGATCGGCCTGCAGACGCTGGTGTGGGCGGCGGTGGATCCGGGCCTGCAGGCCAGGGATCACGGTGGTTGGATCGGCCTGCAGACGCTGGGTGGTGGTGGTGGATCGGCCTGCAGGCCCAGGCGATGGCGGTGGTGGATCCGCCTGCAGACGTTGGGGTAGCGGTTCTGGACTCGGCCTGGAAAGTAGGCACTGGTCGCGGCGGTGGATCGGCCTGCAGATGCTGGGTGGCGGCGGGGATCGGCCTGCAGACGCTGGGGTGTGCGGCAGTGGATAGGCCTGCAGACGTTGGGGTGGGCGGCGGTGGCACGGCCTGCAGACGTTGGGGTGGCGGCAGTAGATCGGCCTGCAGACGTTGGGGTGGCGCAGTGGATCGGCCTGCAGGCCCAGGGGTGGCAGCGGTGGATCTTTCAGTAGTAGCCGACCAGTGGAGTTCGTGAACGAAATACGCAATTTGGTGATCCTGCTGGCTTTGGCACAGGCGGTGGTGTTGGCACCAATGTTGATGGTGGTGGTGTATATCCCGGCAGAAGCTGGGGTGGCAGTGGTGCATCTACCAGCATGAGCTGGGTTGGTCTTGGTGGTGAGGGAGCTACCAACAGTACCCGGGGTGGCAGCATTGGATGTCCCAGCAGTAGCTGGGGTAGTGGTGGTGGCGTTGGAGATGCCAGCATCATCCGGGGTGGCAGCGCTATATCTGCCAACATCAGCCACCATGGCGGTGGGAGTGAATGATATGCCAGAAGCAGTCGGGGTGGGGGTGTCGATGCATCTCCCAGCAGCATCCCCGATGGTGGCGGCAGAACTGCATGTGGCTATCAGGGTGACGTTGGAGGCAGTGGTGGTGTTGGTGGAGACCATGGCCGTGGCTTTCTTCAGCTCCTTGAGTTGTCGACGCATCATCTCCAATTGCAGATTGAGCTCCGAATTTTCCCGTTTGTATCCTTGGGTGCAAGGAAAACATAGACAGTTTGGTCAACATTAGCCCCTACACTAGCCTTCGAATAATCGCAACTCTTCAAACTATATCGCTTATATAATGTACATCTTTTCAGTCACACCAAAAATGACATATAACACATCAGGGCTGTGACAATTACGGCTTCGTAATAGCAATATCTTGCCTGTCCACAAGCCCGTGAACTATATCTACGTACATAATTCACAAGTATAAAAAAATAAGAATAGGTTTTACTCTTTCTGGCAATAAAACAGGTGTTACGATGTTCAAACAACAAATAGAAACCTTTGTAAGGAATCACATCTGCATTAACCACATACTTGTGGAGAACATGCAAACGAACTTCCTCTGATAATATATTGTCTTTGACATTGATTGGCCTACACCAGAGACAGTCTTCTTTATGGCCTAGCCTCACCAGTATCAGCCCAGAGAACGCAAAAAGGCGAATAGTACAAAGACAATTCCCTATCAGAGCATTTATAGCTCGGAGTGAGTAGCTATATCATGGGAACTTTTGCCAGTATCAAAGTATGAAAAATAGGAATAGGTTTTACTATTTCTAGCAATAAAACAGGTGTTAAGATGCAAGAGTCGGTCATCTTATGGATCTCGCAAATGGAACGAGGGAGAAAAACGTACGGACAATTGTGTAAAATGCCTGCGAATATGTTATTGTATTAAATGAAGGTGCAGCTGAAACAGGCAAAATATGATCATGTCTGAGTCAATGCCTGCGCCCCCCTTCCCGCCTTGTGCTCAGTCTCAGTACGGTCCAGGTCCAGTTGTCTGGGCTCCATGACCCAGTCAGCGCAGGCTGGCTTGCTGGAGGAGCTCAATGATGGGACTGTGTCCAGATTTTTCAAAGGATCTGTGAGCTCGCACAATCCAGTCTCTCTCTACAACCGGCCAGCCTGAATGTATCAAACCAGGCTCAGATGTTCCTTTCGAGGGCTCCACGTTTCTCAAGAATAGAGAAGGGAGGCTATAACTGTGGCCTAGAAGACCCGAAGCTTTGTATGGAGTCACAGGCTAGGTATCTTTCACACAGTGTTACACAGCTCATGGAAATATAATGCCGCTCCAATAATTCAGATTGAGACCTTGGCTGCCAAACTGAAGTTGGTTATTAGCACACTGCCCAAGTATAGAAACTTCAAACTCTCTCCACAACTGCCCCATCACACGTGCATACATATGTAGGGGTGTTAAAGAGAGGGCCCGTTATGCATGGCAGCCTATGGAAAACAAACACAGTGGGCGGGGCTACGTAAGTGCACGAGGAGGTGCCCTCTACGACGTCCGAGCCAGACACCCTGGGGGGGGCTGGTTCGAACGTTATGATCCCCCGGGGCCCCACCCCTCAGGGAGGGGTTGGGTATAAAAGGGGATGTTCAAAGGGCTCGAGTCAGTTATGTTTAAGCTAAGGGAACAAGACTGAAGACGTCTTAGATAGAGCCCTGGACTCCCCTGGTTCGATGTCCTTTTCAGGGCCGGACAGGACTGAGCCAGCGGCGTGGTCCCGAAAGCCAGAGCCGGTGCTCTTGTAAGAGCTGGTCTGGAACTCCGGGTACCGGGCCCGACTTACCAGTGTCGGGCCAGTTAGCCTCCCCTAGCCCATTAGTGGAGGATTCGGGGCTAGGACAGAGTTAGCTAGGGGTGTATCCCGAGTTATACGGGTGAGGGGGCCGATACCCCCTCTAGTGTGTATATGCCCACTGTTGTATTGTGAAATAAATATACGTGTGCCTCAACCTCGGCGTCAAGCGTCCTCACCGGTACTTCACATACATACAGACAAACAGGCATGCACATAGACCCTTAGACTCACGAGACAAATAGATGTGCACCGAGACACTTAGACTTGCAGAGATCCATTGACTTATTCTTAGGTTTTTTCGGTAAAGTCACGTAGGTAAAAAATTAAAATTAATAAAAGTAAAATAGAATAAAAACAAAAATCACGACGTTTCGATTGCAACACAAGCAATCATCATCAGGTATAAATGAAATAGCAACAAAAAAGTTCTAACCAGAAAAACTATAGACAGACATATAAGCAGACAGATATCACCAAGATACATAGAGAGAGAGTAACACAGGTACAGAGAGGGAGATCGTCTCTGTGGAGTGGCCTTAAATAGGCAGAGGGGGCGGTGGCAGAGAGATGGAGGGGTTAGATAAAAAATTAACATGTCAATGAGTGCGGAAAACGCGTAAAAAATTAACATGTCAATGAGTGCGGAAAACGCGTAGTAAAATAAGCTTGAACATTACTTTTATTATTTTTTTACCTACGTGACTTTACCGAAAAAAACCTAAGAATATGAATCCTTGCAGTCACGAAAGCTTCAAATCTAGAATCCATTGACTTAGAATGAGACCCATGTATGTGCATACAGTCCGATAAACACACTGAAATGAATATTCTCACCTACACGGAGAACCGCAGAAGCACATAGACACATAAACACGCTCTGAGGCAAACTGACACGCACAGAGACACATTGACACGGAACAAAAAGACAAACATCCTCCATATAGCCTTAACAGACTGTTGGGGCAAGTGCAGTTAGCGAAAACCTATGCAGGCCGGCACGTGCATGAGGGGGTGGGTGGTGAACACCACGTCCGACCGCCTTTGTCTCCCCAGTAGCGATGTTTTTACACGCTGTACCAGGTACTCCTTTGAGGTTAATTCGACCTCAGGGAGGGCCAGGACTGGTTTAGATAATCATTACTGGTGTTAGCCATGAGCAGAAATCGAACTCGGGTCATCGCGTTTGTAACGCAGTGCGCTAACCGCTACCCCACCGTTCCCCACATAAACACGCACACGGTCCCTTGGACACATACATAGACCGATAGAATCCCTTGCACAAAGATTCACAAGTGCACACAGACACACACTGAGACCTATAGATGTGCACAGAGACACATAGAAGCGCACATATATACTTAGACACACAGAGCCACTGAGTTGCACAGAAACACAGACTCACACATAGCCCTTGAGACTCATGACTCACGTAGAGACCGATATACGCACTTACTGTAGCTATTGCGGACATAAAAGTAGAGCACGGCCCAGAACATCACGGACGATGCCATGAACGCCAAGATTGCAGCCATCACTGCGTCGATGCCTATGGAGGGGTTAGCTTTTGGGGGCAGCTCGCAAGGGCAGCTGTCGCAGGGATTCCCGAAGACATCTCCTTCTCCTACAGTGCTGATCCAGTTGTACAACACTCGCCATAAGAGGTCAAGCAGCACCTCGGGATACCCCATCCTCGCTTGGGAGCTGCTGTGCGTGTCTGACCGTTGTGACTGAGTGGCGTCGCAAGGGTGACGTCACGTCCACTATAGTGACGTCACTGCGACGTTCCGGTGGGGGCGTTCCCCTAGAGCACGGTCACGTGGGCTACTGCAGCCACGCTGCTTGTGACGTAACAGACCGGCGTTTTGAACCCCACTCTCCACCTCTCCTGGGGAACTCGATTGTTCAGGGTGCTGTGTGGACTTCTCTCTCGCGTGGTCGTTGCTGCTGCCGCTGCTTCTGCTGTTCACGCATGAATACACTGACTGTGTGTTATTCACGACGTGACAACTTTCATTCATTGGCTATATCGGATGGAGGGGTGTACCAAACTAGGAGTGTGCGTGCCGAGACGAATCTGTGTTGGGCAGACACTTGTCTGCCCGTCTTTGTTGTTGTTTATATTTTCCTCAGGGACGCTTCTCTGTCGTGTATCATTATTTATGGGGTTTTTTTGTCGAAATTTAATTCATGTCTTTAACACAAGCGGCTTGCTTTCTTCGCAAATTAGTTGTAACATTTAATTTCGTTATAAACAGTACTATGCCAATTTCAATAATAATAATAAAAGTTTATCCTTGATTAACCGGGAATCATTGCCAGTAAGGTTCAAGGAGATATTCTTCTGGAGTTCCAATTGTCTAGTAAATGTGGCCCATTCATTATTTACAGTCGTAGGTGGGAGGTAGAACCTCGTCAAACTGGACAATCAGTCGTGTAATATCTCTGCCCTGTAATTTTCCTGGAAGAAAAATATTTAATGGTCTTTTTTTTTACCAAGATGGCTACACCTCTGCTGTCCAAAGTATTTGTGGCGTGGAATACTTCACTGGCCGGACGCCTCACCAGCCTCTGCTGTGAGCTGGCGAACCTGGACAAGTCCTGTGTGCAACAATTCACCCCCCCCCCCCCCCCCATAATGTTCATGACCGCGGTACCGTTTTCATTCCGTGGTGAAGGGATGAGGAAGAGGGAGAGGTCAAAGCATTCAGCGTCGCCGCACGCAGGCAACGTGTTTATCACACAGTGGTCAAAATATAAAAATCAATATATATGCGAGAGAGGTTGTGGACAGGAGTCTCCTTTTCTTTGTTTTTGAAAAACGCAGGAAAGCAAGCTTGTGCGGACGACGGTCGACAGGCACGCGGTCCCCACGTTGACACAAAGCAGGCGTGGAGCCACGCCATGGTCACAGCGCAGCGCCGACTCGCGTGTAGGTGGTGATGGCCCAGTTGTAGAGAGGAATGCCGGAGCTTCGAGCAGATGTCGCCGAATATAGGATCGAGCAACTTGAGCGTTACCCTCGACCCCCTCCGGGAGGCTGTACGCTTTCACTTGGCATTCCTGTCCCTTAGCGGCCAGTCTGTTGTACGCCTCCTCCAGCTCCAGCAGCCTGGCTTCGTGGGTCTTCATTCCGCCACTCTGCTCGTCTAGCATAGTGTGAAGGGTCGTATATGGCTGCCTCCTGCTTCTCCACCTTCCTGAAAAAGTTGCTCGACCTCTCGTTATTGACCCAAAGAAGGGCAGCTTTCTCTTTTTTTTCCCCTAGTCACTAGCTCAGGCTCCAGCTGCTTACTGAGGAGCCTACACATAAGGAGTCAGTGGAACGCCCGAGGAAGCTCCAAAGTATAAAACCAGCTATCCAATGCCCCCTATTTAGTGCCCGAGGCCAGGTAGAAAAATAAGAAAACTATCAATTAGGTAAGCAAGTGGTTTTGTTGGGTTGAAAAAGGTAATTTTCTAATGTAGGGGTAGGAGTGGTCATTGCTGCTCACTCGGCCATGACGTCACCGTAACTCGTTTGATTAACACTTTAAAATAAAAAATCACGACGCGTGCTAAACATTTTATTCCCAATAGGTTTTACCACCATGACGCAGTGGCAAGGCTGGCACACCGCAGTGCAGCTGCTGAGCTGAATCATGTAAATAATCAAACCAAGAAATATATTTGATGTTCCCACAAAAGCCACATTGAGTCTCGTAACTCATTCACAGCTCTGTCCTGCATTAAGTTGTTTGGCCAATTCCAAGCATCAGGGTTCGGCACATAGAAGGAAACCGGAGAAACGCACACATGTTGTGAAGCAAGCTTGGCGGTAGAAGTCAGTACAGACAATTTGGCCCCACACCTATGACTAGAACGAATCAGTGTTCTATGGGGGCATGCTAAGCGAGGTCTGCCTGTATTAAAATCTACTTCAATCTATGAATCGTAATGTAACAATAATATGAACGTGTAACATGCCGCACGGTTTTTCTTGATTTGGAAGGAGAGAGAACAACTGATCATCTGTTTTCTGATGATGGTGGTGATGATCTCGTAATGGCTGTTCACTTCGAGGAGTGGGAGAGTTTGATGTTGAACCTGGATTGTGCCAATGAGAGGTAGGGCCTTACCATATTCGCCCTATCAAATGAAAGCAGTACCTGCCTGGATATTTTGTATGTCTTCAAGTACTCCACCCCCTCAACTCCACATTATAGGTAGTTGTGAAAAAAGTGCAGGTGTTCCCATACCTGGGCAGTTTGGTTATGACCAGCTCCGATTTCAGAGCGGAGGTCTTACTCTGAATTAGTCCAGTGGCATAGCCTTTTTTCAGCTGCATAGCGCTGTTTAGAAGTTGCATGGTCTATCACTCCATACACAGCTCCGGTTCTTTTCTGCCACAGTTGCCCTCTCTCTCCCAGCTATACCGTCTCGAAAACAACACGTGGCCTTTGTTTTGGCGTTACACATGTAGAGGTGCTAGACACACTCTATTCGGTAACCTGCGGGGCACTATGTTATCAGAGGGGAAATGCAGTGTTACCGCTCTGGGACCAACGGCCGGGGTCAGGGAAAGGTGGGAGCGGATCGTAAACACACTTTCCCGCCAGACCAACGGCCAAGGGTTAGTTAGGGTAAAAGAGGATCGAAAACACAGATTCTAGAGAACCAATCAGAGGGTCCCACGAGGGAGCATGGGATTGGATAAGGACTGTTACAAACGGGTATAAAATGGCGAGCGCGGGGAGCGCCCGCCAGTTCTCCTCAAACGAAGACTCAAGCCAGCTCAAGATGGCTAGGACTCTGGACCAAGCCTTCCAGATCTTCTAAGAGCTAAGGCTCAGTGTTACCAGTGGTCAAGGGGAGAATAGGTCCTGGCAGGCAGGACCCTGGCTCCCCAGCCTTCCAGCTCTTGTAAGAGCTAAGGCTCGGCGTGACCTGTGGTCAGGGGACGCACCGAGCCAGCGGTGGGTCAAGCAAGCCTCCCCGAGGTCCCAGCCGGAGGACGCTAGGGTAGCGGCTAGACGGAGAATAGTCCCCACCAGTTAGGAGGCTGTACCTCCCTAGGCTAGCAGCCAGACCCGTGTGTAGGTCCCACCAGGTACGGAGGCTGTACCTCCTGAGGCTACGGGTGAGGGAACCGCATTTCCCTCTGTGTGTGTATAGGGACTGTGTCGGAAGAAAGACAATACACCAGTGTGTGCTTTAAGAAGTTTATTCATCTGTTATTTACAACACTACAAACACATAACATTAAACGCAAAACATCGAAAGTGGAATGACTACACGTAATGCAAGAATCTCAAAGTCCAACAATGGTATTTTGCAACGGGTATTGACTATGCAGACGCTGGGGTGGCGACGGTGCATCAGCCTGCAGACGCCGGGGTGTCGGCGGTGGATCAGCCTGCAGACGCTGGGGTGTCGGTGGTGGATCAGCCTGCAGACCCAGCGGTGTCGGAAGTGGATTGGACTGTAGTCGCTGGGGTGGTGGTGGTGGATCGGCCTGTAGTCCCAGCGGTGTCGTTGGTGGATCGGCCTGTAGACGCTGGGGTGGTGGTGGTGGATCGGCCTGCAGACGCTGGGGTGGCGGAGATGGATCGGCCTGAAGACGCTGGGGTGGTGGTGGTGGATCGGCTGCAGACCCAGTGGTGTCGGTGGTGGATCGGCCTGCAGACGGTGGTGTGGTGGCGGTGGATCGGCCTGCAGACGCTGGGGTGGCGGCGGTGGATCGGCCTGCAGACGCTGGTGTGGTGGCGGTGGATCGGCCTGCAGACGCTGGGGTGGCGGCGGTGGATCGGCCTGCAGACGCTGGGGTGGCGGCGGGGAATGGGCCTGCAGAAGTTGGGGTGGCGGCGGTGGATCGGCCTCCAAACGCTGGGGTGACGGTTGTGCATCGGCCTGCAGACGTTGGGGTGGAGGTTCTGGATCGGCCTGCACAAGCAAGGGTCACGGTGGTGGATCGGCCTCCAGACGCTGGGGTGGCGGCGGTGTATCGGCCTGAAGATGCTGGTGTGGCGTTGGTGGATCGGCCTGCAGACGCTTGGGTGGCGGTTCTGGATCGGCCTGCAGACGCACGGGTGGCGGCGGTGGATCGGCCTGCAGACATTGGGGTGGCGGCGGTGCATCGGCCTGCAGACGCTGGGTGGGCGGCGTTGGATCGGCCTGGAGACGTTGGGGTGGCGGCGGTGGATCGGCCTGCAGACGTTGGCGTGGCGGCGGTGGATCGGCCTGCAGACGTTGGGGTGGCGGCGTTGTATCGGCCTGCAGACGCTGGGGTGGCGGCGGTGCATCGGCCTGCAGACGCTGGGGTGGCGGCAGTGGATCGGCCGGCAGACGCTGGGGTGGCGGCAGTGGATCGGCCTGCAGGCCCAGGGGTGGCAGCTGTGGATCTTCCAGTAGTAGCCGACCAGTGGAGTTCGTGAACGAAATTACGCAATTTGGTGATCCTGCTGGCTTTGGCACAGGCGGTGGTGGTGGCACCAATGTTGATGGTGGTGGTGGATATCCCGGGAGAAGCTGGGGAGTGAGTGGTGCATCTACCAGCATGAGCTGCCTTGGTGGTGGCGGCGTTGGAGATGCCAGCAGCAGCCGGGGTGGCAGCGCTATATCTGCCAACATCAGCCACCATGGCGGTGGGGGTGAATGATATGCCAAAAGCAGTCGGGGTGGGGGTGTCGATGCATCTCCCAGCAGCATCCCCGATGGTGGCGGCATAACTGCATGTGGCTATCAGGGTGACGTTGGAGCCAGTGGTGGTGTTCGTGGAGACCATGGCCGTGGCTTTCTTTAGCTCCTTGAGTTGTCGACGCATCATCTCCAATTGCAGATTGAGCTCCGAATTTTCCCGTTTGTATCCTTGGGTGCAAGGAAAACATAGACAGTTTGGTCAACATTAGCCCCTACACTAGCCTTCGAATAATCGCAACTCTTCAAACTATATCGCTTATATAATGTACATCTTGTCAGTCACACCAAAAATGACATATAACACATCAGGGCTGTGACAATTACGGCTTCGTAATAGCAATATCTTGCCTGTCCACAAGCCCGTGAACTATATCTACGTACATAATTCACAAGTATAAAAAAATAAGAATAGGTTTTACTCTTTCTGGCAATAAAACAGGTGTTACGATGTTCAAACAACAAATAGAAACCTTTGTAAGGAATCACATCTGCATTAACCACATACTTGTGGAGAACATGCAAACGAACTTCCTCTGATAATATATTGTCTTTGACATTGATTGGCCTACACCAGAGACAGTCTTCTTTATGGCCTAGCCTCACCAGTATCAGCCCAGAGAACGCAAAAAGGCGAATAGTACAAAGACAATTCCCTATCAGAGCATTTATAGCTCGGAGTGAGCAGCTATATCATGGGAACTTTTGCCAGTATCAAAGTATGAAAAATAGGAATAGGTTTTACTATTTCTAGCAATAAAACAGGTGTTAAGATGCAAGAGTCGGTCATCTTATGGATCTCGCAAATGGAACGAGGGAGAAAAACGTACGGACAATTGTGTAAAATGCCTGCGAATATGTTATTGTATTAAATGAAGGTGCAGCTGAAACAGGCAAAATATGATCATGTCTGAGTCAATGCCTGCGCCCCCCTTCCCGCCTTGTGCTCAGTCTCAGTACGGTCCAGGTCCAGTTGTCTGGGCTCCATGACCCAGTCAGCGCAGCCTGGCTTGCTGGAGGAGCTCAATGATGGGACTGTGTCCAGATTTTTCAAAGGATCTGTGAGCTCGCACAATCCAGTCTCTCTCTACAACCGGCCAGCCTGAATGTATCAAACCAGGCTCAGATGTTCCTTTCGAGGGCTCCACGTTTCTCAAGAATAGAGAAGGGAGGCTATAATTGTGGCCTAGAAGACCCGAAGCTTTGTATGGAGTCACAGGCTAGGTATCTTTCACACAGTGTTACACAGCTCATGGAAATATAATGCCGCTCCAATAATTCAGATTGAGACCTTGGCTGCCAAACTGAAGTTGGTTATTAGCACACTGCCCAAGTATAGAAACTTCAAACTATCTCCACAACTGCCCCATCACACGTGCATACATACATACAGACAAACAGGCATGCACATAGACCCTTAGACTCACGAGACAAATAGATGTGCACCGAGACACTTAGACTTGCAGAGATCCATTGACTTATTCTTAGGTTTTTTCGGTAAAGTCACGTAGGTAAAAAATTTAAATTAATAAAAGTAAAATAGAATAAAAATAAAAATCACGACGTTTCGATTGCAACACAAGCAATCATCATCAGGTATAAATGAAATAGCAACAAAAAAGTTCTAACCAGAAAAACTATAGACAGACATATAAGCAGACAGATATCACCAAGATACATAGAGAGAGAGTAACACAGGTACAGAGAGGGAGATCGTCTCTGTGGAGTGGCCTTAAATAGGCAGAGGGGGCGGTGGCAGAGAGATGGAGGGGTTAGATAAAAAAATTAACATGTCAATGAGTGCGGAAAACGCGTAGTAAAATAAGCTTGAACATTACTTTTATTATTTTTTTACCTACGTGACTTTACCGAAAAAAACCTAAGAATATGAATCCTTGCAGTCACGAAAGCTTCAAATCTAGAATCCATTGACTTAGAATGAGACCCATGTATGTGCATACAGTCCGATAAACACACTGAAATGAATATTCTCACCTACACGGAGAACCGCAGAAGCACATAGACACATAAACACGCTCTGAGGCAAACTGACACGTACAGAGACACATTGACACGGAACAAAAAGACAAACATCCTCCATATAGCCTTAACAGACTGTTGGGGCAAGTGCAGTTAGCGAAAACCTATGCAGGCCGGCACGTGCATGAGGGGGTGGGTGGTGAACACCACGTCCGACCGCCTTTGTCTCCCCAGTAGCAATGTTTTTACACGCTGTACCAGGTACTCCTTTGAGGTTAATTCGACCTCAGGGAGGGCCAGGACTGGTTTAGATAATCATTACTGGTGTTAGCCATGAGCAAGAATCGAACTCGGGTCATCGCGTTTGTAACGCAGCGCGCTAACCGCTACCCCACCGTTCCCCACATAAACACGCACACGGTCCCTTGGACACATACATAGACCGATAGAATCCCTTGCACAAAGATTCACAAGTGCACACAGACACACACTGAGACCTATAGATGTGCACAGAGACACATAGAAGCGCACATATATACTTAGACACACAGAGCCACTGAGGTGCACATAAACACAGACTCACACATAGCCCTTGAGACTCATGACTCACGTAGAGACCGATATACGCACTTACTGTAGCTATTGCGGACATAAAAGTAGAGCACGGCCCAGAACATCACGGACGATGCCATGAACGCCAAGATTGCAGCCATCACTGCGTCGATGCCTATGGAGGGGTTAGCTTTTGGGGGCAGCTCGCAAGGGCAGCTGTCGCAGGGATTCCCGAAGACATCTCCTTCTCCTACAGTGCTGATCCAGTTGTACAACACTCGCCATAAGAGGTCAAGCAGCACCTCGGGATACCCCATCCTCGCTTGGGAGCTGCTGTGCGTGTCTGACCGTTGTGACTGAGTGGCGTCGCAAGGGTGACGTCACGTCCACTATAGTGACGTCACTGCGACGTTCCGGTGGGGGCGTTCCCCTAGAGCACGGTCACGTGGGCTACTGCAGCCACGCTGCTTGTGACGTAACAGACCGGCGTTTTGAACCCCACTCTCCACCTCTACTGGGGAACTCGATTGTTCAGGGTGCTGTGTGGACTTCTCTCTCGCGTGGTCGTTGCTGCTGCCGCTGCTTCTGCTGTTCACGCATGAATACACTGACTGTGTGTTATTCACGACGTGACAACTTTCATTCATTGGCTATATCGGATGGAGGGGTGTACCAAACTAGGAGTGTGCGTGCCGAGACGAATCTGTGTTGGGCAGACACTTGTCTGCCCGTCTTTGTTGTTGTTTATATTTTCCTCAGGGACGCTTCTCTGTCGTGTATCATTATTTATGGGGTTTTTTTTGTCGAAATGTAATTTATGTCTTTAACACAAGCGGCTTGCTTTCTTCGCAAATTAGTTGTAACATTTAATTTCGTTATAAACAGTACTATGCCAATTTCAATAATAATAATAAAAGTTTATCCTTGATTAACCGGGAATCATTGCCAGTAAGGTTCAAGGAGATATTCTTCTGGAGTTCCAATTGTCTAGTAAATGTGGCCCATTCATTATTTACAGTCGTAGGTGGGAGGTAGAACCTCGTCAAACTGGACAATCAGTCGTGTAATATCTCTGCCCTGTAATTTTCCTGGAAGAAAAATATTTAATGGTCTTTTTTTTTTACCAAGATGGCTACACCTCTGCTGTCCAAAGTATTTGTGGCGTGGAATACTTCACTGGCCGGACGCCTCACCAGCCTCTGCTGTGAGCTGGCGAACCTGGACAAGTCCTGTGTGCAACAATTCACCCCCCCCCCCTCCCATAATGTGCATGACCGCGGTACCGTTTTCATTCCGTGGAGAAGGGATGAGGAAGAGGGAGAGGTCAAAGCATTCAGCGTCGCCGCACGCAGGCAACGTGTTTATCACACAGTGGTCAAAATATAAAAATCAATATATATGCGAGAGAGGTTGTGGACAGGAGTCTCCTTTTCTTTGTTTTTGAAAAACGCAGGAAAGCAAGCTTGTGCGGACGACGGTCGACAGGCACGCGGTCCCCACGTTGACACAAAGCAGGCGTGGAGCCACGCCATGGTCACAGCGCAGCGCCGACTCGCGTGTAGGTGGTGATGGCCCAGTTGTAGAGAGGAATGCCGGAGCTTCGAGCAGATGTCGCCGAATATAGGATCGAGCAACTTGAGCGTTACCCTCGACCCCCTCCGGGAGGCTGTACGCTTTCACTTGGCATTCCTGTCCCTTAGCGGCCAGTCTGTTGTACGCCTCCTCAAGCTCCAGCAGCCTGGCTTCGTGGGTCTTCATTCCGCCACTCTGCTCGTCTAGCATAGTGTGAAGGGTCGTATATGGCTGCCTCCTGCTTCTCCACCTTCCTGAAAAAGTTGCTCGACCTCTCGTTATTGACCCAAAGAAGGGCAGCTTTCTCTTTTTTTTCCCCTAGTCACTAGCTCAGGCTCCAGCTGCTTACTGAGGAGCCTACACATAAGGAGTCAGTGGAACGCCCGAGGAAGCTCCAAAGTATAAAACCAGCTATCCAATGCCCCCTATTTAGTGCCCGAGGCCAGGTAGAAAAATAAGAAAACTATCAATTAGGTAAGCAAGTGGTTTTGTTGGGTTGAAAAAGGTAATTTTCTAATGTAGGGGTAGGAGTGGTCATTGCTGCTCACTCGGCCATGACGTCACCGTAACTCGTTTGATTAACACTTTAAAATAAAAAATCACGACGCGTGCTAAACATTTTATTCCCAATAGGTTTTACCACCATGACGCAGTGGCAAGGCTGGCACACCGCAGTGCAGCTGCTGAGCTGAATCATGTAAATAATCAAACCAAGAAATATATTTGATGTTCCCACAAAAGCCACATTGAGTCTCGTAACTCATTCACAGCTCTGTCCTGCATTAAGTTGTTTGGCCAATTCCAAGCATCAGGGTTCGGCACATAGAAGGAAACCGGAGAAACGCACACATGTTGTGAAGCAAGCTTGGCGGTAGAAGTCAGTACAGACAATTTGGCCCCACACCTATGACTAGAACGAATCAGTGTTCTATGGGGGCATGCTAAGCGAGGTCTGCCTGTATTAAAATCTACTTCAATCTATGAATCGTAATGTAACAATAATATGAACGTGTAACATGCCGCACGGTTTTTCTTGATTTGGAAGGAGAGAGAACAACTGATCATCTGTTTTCTGATGATGGTGGTGATGATCTCGTAATGGCTGTTCACTTCGAGGAGTGGGAGAGTTTGATGTTGAACCTGGATTGTGCCAATGAGAGGTAGGGCCTTACCATATTCGCCCTATCAAATGAAAGCAGTACCTGCCTGGATATTTTGTATGTCTTCAAGTACTCCACCCCCTCAACTCCACATTATAGGTAGTTGTGAAAAAAGTGCAGGTGTTCCCATACCTGGGCAGTTTGGTTATGACCAGCTCCGATTTCAGAGCGGAGGTCTTACTCTGAATTAGTCCAGTGGCATAGCCTTTTTTCAGCTGCATAGCGCTGTTTAGAAGTTGCATGGTCTATCACTCCATACACAGCTCCGGTTCTTTTCTGCCACAGTTGCCCTCTCTCTCCCAGCTATACCGTCTCGAAAACAACACGTGGCCTTTGTTTTGGCGTTACACATGTAGAGGTGCTAGACACACTCTATTCGGTAACCTGCGGGGCACTATGTTATCAGAGGGGAAATGCAGTGTTACCGCTCTGGGACCAACGGCCGGGGTCAGGGAAAGGTGGGAGCGGATCGTAAACACACTTTCCCGCCAGACCAACGGCCAAGGGTTAGTTAGGGTAAAAGAGGATCGAAAACACAGATTCTAGAGAACCAATCAGAGGGTCCCACGAGGGAGCATGGGATTGGATAAGGACTGTTACAAACGGGTATAAAATGGCGAGCGCGGGGAGCGCCCGCCAGTTCTCCTCAAACGAAGACTCAAGCCAGCTCAAGATGGCTAGGACTCTGGACCAAGCCTTCCAGATCTTCTAAGAGCTAAGGCTCAGTGTTACCAGTGGTCAAGGGGAGAATAGGTCCTGGCAGGCAGGACCCTGGCTCCCCAGCCTTCCAGCTCTTGTAAGAGCTAAGGCTCGGCGTGACCTGTGGTCAGGGGACGCACCGAGCCAGCGGTGGGTCAAGCAAGCCTCCCCGAGGTCCCAGCCGGAGGACGCTAGGGTAGCGGCTAGACGGAGAATAGTCCCCACCAGTTAGGAGGCTGTACCTCCCTAGGCTAGCAGCCAGACCCGTGTGTAGGTCCCACCAGGTACGGAGGCTGTACCTCCTGAGGCTACGGGTGAGGGAACCGCATTTCCCTCTGTGTGTGTATAGGGACTGTGTCGGAAGAAAGACAATACACCAGTGTGTGCTTTAAGAAGTTTATTCATCTGTTATTTACAACACTACAAACACATAACATTAAACGCAAAACATCGAAAGTGGAATGACTACACGTAATGCAAGAATCTCAAAGTCCAACAATGGTATTTTGCAACGGGTATTGACTATGCAGACGCTGGGGTGGCGACGGTGCATCAGCCTGCAGACGCCGGGGTGTCGGCGGTGGATCAGCCTGCAGACGCTGGGGTGTCGGTGGTGGATCAGCCTGCAGACCCAGCGGTGTCGGAAGTGGATTGGACTGTAGTCGCTGGGGTGGTGGTGGTGGATCGGCCTGTAGTCCCAGCGGTGTCGTTGGTGGATCGGCCTGTAGACGCTGGGGTGGTGGTGGTGGATCGGCCTGCAGACGCTGGGGTGGCGGAGATGGATCGGCCTGAAGACGCTGGGGTGGTGGTGGTGGATCGGCTGCAGACCCAGTGGTGTCGGTGGTGGATCGGCCTGCAGACGGTGGTGTGGTGGCGGTGGATCGGCCTGCAGACGCTGGGGTGGCGGCGGTGGATCGGCCTGCAGACGCTGGTGTGGTGGCGGTGGATCGGCCTGCAGACGCTGGGGTGGCGGCGGTGGATCGGCCTGCAGACGCTGGGGTGGCGGCGGGGAATGGGCCTGCAGAAGTTGGGGTGGCGGCGGTGGATCGGCCTCCAAACGCTGGGGTGACGGTTGTGCATCGGCCTGCAGACGTTGGGGTGGAGGTTCTGGATCGGCCTGCACAAGCAAGGGTCACGGTGGTGGATCGGCCTCCAGACGCTGGGGTGGCGGCGGTGTATCGGCCTGAAGATGCTGGTGTGGCGTTGGTGGATCGGCCTGCAGACGCTTGGGTGGCGGTTCTGGATCGGCCTGCAGACGCACGGGTGGCGGCGGTGGATCGGCCTGCAGACATTGGGGTGGCGGCGGTGCATCGGCCTGCAGACGCTGGGTGGGCGGCGTTGGATCGGCCTGGAGACGTTGGGGTGGCGGCGGTGGATCGGCCTGCAGACGTTGGCGTGGCGGCGGTGGATCGGCCTGCAGACGTTGGGGTGGCGGCGTTGTATCGGCCTGCAGACGCTGGGGTGGCGGCGGTGCATCGGCCTGCAGACGCTGGGGTGGCGGCAGTGGATCGGCCGGCAGACGCTGGGGTGGCGGCAGTGGATCGGCCTGCAGGCCCAGGGGTGGCAGCTGTGGATCTTCCAGTAGTAGCCGACCAGTGGAGTTCGTGAACGAAATTACGCAATTTGGTGATCCTGCTGGCTTTGGCACAGGCGGTGGTGGTGGCACCAATGTTGATGGTGGTGGTGGATATCCCGGGAGAAGCTGGGGAGTGAGTGGTGCATCTACCAGCATGAGCTGCCTTGGTGGTGGCGGCGTTGGAGATGCCAGCAGCAGCCGGGGTGGCAGCGCTATATCTGCCAACATCAGCCACCATGGCGGTGGGGGTGAATGATATGCCAAAAGCAGTCGGGGTGGGGGTGTCGATGCATCTCCCAGCAGCATCCCCGATGGTGGCGGCATAACTGCATGTGGCTATCAGGGTGACGTTGGAGCCAGTGGTGGTGTTCGTGGAGACCATGGCCGTGGCTTTCTTTAGCTCCTTGAGTTGTCGACGCATCATCTCCAATTGCAGATTGAGCTCCGAATTTTCCCGTTTGTATCCTTGGGTGCAAGGAAAACATAGACAGTTTGGTCAACATTAGCCCCTACACTAGCCTTCGAATAATCGCAACTCTTCAAACTATATCGCTTATATAATGTACATCTTGTCAGTCACACCAAAAATGACATATAACACATCAGGGCTGTGACAATTACGGCTTCGTAATAGCAATATCTTGCCTGTCCACAAGCCCGTGAACTATATCTACGTACATAATTCACAAGTATAAAAAAATAAGAATAGGTTTTACTCTTTCTGGCAATAAAACAGGTGTTACGATGTTCAAACAACAAATAGAAACCTTTGTAAGGAATCACATCTGCATTAACCACATACTTGTGGAGAACATGCAAACGAACTTCCTCTGATAATATATTGTCTTTGACATTGATTGGCCTACACCAGAGACAGTCTTCTTTATGGCCTAGCCTCACCAGTATCAGCCCAGAGAACGCAAAAAGGCGAATAGTACAAAGACAATTCCCTATCAGAGCATTTATAGCTCGGAGTGAGCAGCTATATCATGGGAACTTTTGCCAGTATCAAAGTATGAAAAATAGGAATAGGTTTTACTATTTCTAGCAATAAAACAGGTGTTAAGATGCAAGAGTCGGTCATCTTATGGATCTCGCAAATGGAACGAGGGAGAAAAACGTACGGACAATTGTGTAAAATGCCTGCGAATATGTTATTGTATTAAATGAAGGTGCAGCTGAAACAGGCAAAATATGATCATGTCTGAGTCAATGCCTGCGCCCCCCTTCCCGCCTTGTGCTCAGTCTCAGTACGGTCCAGGTCCAGTTGTCTGGGCTCCATGACCCAGTCAGCGCAGCCTGGCTTGCTGGAGGAGCTCAATGATGGGACTGTGTCCAGATTTTTCAAAGGATCTGTGAGCTCGCACAATCCAGTCTCTCTCTACAACCGGCCAGCCTGAATGTATCAAACCAGGCTCAGATGTTCCTTTCGAGGGCTCCACGTTTCTCAAGAATAGAGAAGGGAGGCTATAATTGTGGCCTAGAAGACCCGAAGCTTTGTATGGAGTCACAGGCTAGGTATCTTTCACACAGTGTTACACAGCTCATGGAAATATAATGCCGCTCCAATAATTCAGATTGAGACCTTGGCTGCCAAACTGAAGTTGGTTATTAGCACACTGCCCAAGTATAGAAACTTCAAACTCTCTCCACAACTGCCCCACCACACGTGCATACATACATACAGACAAACAGGCATGCACATAGACCCTTAGACTCACGAGACAAATAGATGTGCACCGAGACACTTAGACTTGCAGAGATCCATTGACTTATTCTTAGGTTTTTTCGGTAAAGTCACGTAGGTAAAAAATTTAAATTAATAAAAGTAAAATAGAATAAAAATAAAAATCACGACGTTTCGATTGCAACACAAGCAATCATCATCAGGTATAAATGAAATAGCAACAAAAAAGTTCTAACCAGAAAAACTATAGACAGACATATAAGCAGACAGATATCACCAAGATACATAGAGAGAGAGTAACACAGGTACAGAGAGGGAGATCGTCTCTGTGGAGTGGCCTTAAATAGGCAGAGGGGGCGGTGGCAGAGAGATGGAGGGGTTAGATAAAAAATTAACATGTCAATGAGTGCGGAAAACGCGTAAAAAATTAACATGTCAATGAGTGCGGAAAACGCGTAGTAAAATAAGCTTGAACATTACTTTTATTATTTTTTTTACCTACGTGACTTTACCGAAAAAAACCTAAGAATATGAATCCTTGCAGTCACGAAAGCTTCAAATCTAGAATCCATTGACTTAGAATGAGACCCATGTATGTGCATACAGTCCGATAAACACACTGAAATGAATATTATCACCTACACGGAGAACCGCAGAAGCACATAGACACATAAACACGCTCTAAGGCACGCTGACACGCACAGAGACACATTGACACGAAAACAAAAAGACAAACATCCTCCATATAGCCTTAACAGACTGTTGGGGCAAGTGCAGTTATCGAAAACCTATGCAGGCCGGCACGTGCATGAGGGGGTGGGTGGTGAACACCACGTCCGACCGCCTTTGTCTCCCCAGTGGCGATGTTTTTACACGCTGTACCAGGTACTTATTTGAGGTTAAGTCGACCTCAGGGAGGGCCAGGACTGGTTTAGATAATCATTACTGGTGTTAGCAATGAGCAAGAATCGAACTCGGGTCATCGCGTTTGTAATGCAGTGTGCTAACCGCTACCCCACCGTTCCCCACATAAACAGGCACACGGTCCCATGGACACACACATAGACCGATAGAATCCCTTGCACAGATATTCACAAGTGCACACAGACACACACTGAGACCTATAGATGTGCACAGAGACACATAGAAGCGCACATATATACGTAGACACACAGAGCCACTGAGGTGCACATAAACACAGACTCACACATAGCCCTTGAGACTCATGACTCACGTTGAGACCGATATACGCACTTACTGTAGCTATTGCGGACATAAAAGTAGAGCACGGCCCAGAACATCACGGACGATGCCATGAACGCCAAGATTGCAGCCATCACTGCGTCGATGCCTATGGAGGGGTTAGCTTTTGGGGGCAGCTCGCAAGGGCAGCTGTCGCAGGGATTCCCGAAGACATCTCCTTCTCCTACAGTGCTGATCCAGTTGTACAACACTCGCCATAAGAGGTCAAGCAGCACCTCGGGATACCCCATCCTCGCTTGGGAGCTGCTGTGCGTGTCTGACCGTTGTGACTGAGTGGCGTCGCAAGGGTGACGTCACGTCCACTATAGTGACGTCACTGCGACGTTCCGGTGGGGGCGTTCCCCTAGAGCACGGTCACGTGGGCTACTGCAGCCACGCTGCTTGTGACGTAACAGACCGGCGTTTTGAACCCCACTCTCCACCTCTACTGGGGAACTCGATTGTTCAGGGTGCTGTGTGGACTTCTCTCTCGCGTGGTCGTTGCTGCTGCCGCTGCTTCTGCTGTTCACGCATGAATACACTGACTGTGTGTTATTCACGACGTGACAACTTTCATTCATTGGCTATATCGGATGGAGGGGTGTACCAAACTAGGAGTGTGCGTGCCGAGACGAATCTGTGTTGGGCAGACACTTGTCTGCCCGTCTTTGTTGTTGTTTATATTTTCCTCAGGGACGCTTCTCTGTCGTGTATCATTATTTATGGGTTTTTTTTGTCGAAATGTAATTTATGTCTTTAACACAAGCGGCTTGCTTTCTTCGCAAATTAGTTGTAACATTTAATTTCGTTATAAACAGTACTATGCCAATTTCAATAATAATAATAAAAGTTTATCCTTGATTAACCGGGAATCATTGCCACTAAGGTTCAAGGAGATATTCTTCTGGAGTTCCAATTGTCTAGTAAATGTGGCCCATTCATTATTTACAGTCGTAGGTGGGAGGTAGAACCTCGTCAAACTGGACAATCAGTCGTGTAATATCTCTGCCCTGTAATTTTCCTGGAAGAAAAATATTTAATGGTCTTTTTTTTTACCAAGATGGCTACACCTCTGCTGTCCAAAATATTTGTGGCGTGGAATACTTCACTGGCCGGACGCCTCACCAGCCTCTGCTGTGAGCTGGCGAACCTGGACAAGTCCTGTGTGCAACAATTCACCCCCCCCCTCCCATAATGTGCATGACCGTGGTACCGTTTTCATTCCGTGGTGAAGGGATGAGGAAGAGGGAGAGGTCAAAGCATTCAGCGTCGCCGCACGCAGGCAACGTGTTTATCACACAGTGGTCAAAATATAAAAATCAATATATATGCGAGAGAGGTTGTGGACAGGAGTCTCCTTTTCTTTGTTTTTGAAAAACGCAGGAAAGCAAGCTTGTGCGGACGACGGTCGACAGGCACGCGGTCCCCACGTTGACACAAAGCAGGCGTGGAGCCACGCCATGGTCACAGCGCAGCGCCGACTCGCGTGTAGGTGGTGATGGCCCAGTTGTAGAGAGGAATGCCGGAGCTTCGAGCAGATGTCGCCGAATATAGGATCGAGCAACTTGAGCGTTACCCTCGACCCCCTCCGGGAGGCTGTACGCTTTCACTTGGCATTCCTGTCCCTTAGCGGCCAGTCTGTTGTACGCCTCCTCAAGCTCCAGCAGCCTGGCTTCGTGGGTCTTCATTCCGCCACTCTGCTCGTCTAGCATAGTGTGAAGGGTCGTATATGGCTGCCTCCTGCTTCTCCACCTTCCTGAAAAAGTTGCTCGACCTCTCGTTATTGACCCAAAGAAGGGCAGCTTTCTCTTTTTTTTCCCCTAGTCACTAGCTCAGGCTCCAGCTGCTTACTGAGGAGCCTACACATAAGGAGTCAGTGGAACGCCCGAGGAAGCTCCAAAGTATAAAACCAGCTATCCAATGCCCCCTATTTAGTGCCCGAGGCCAGGTAGAAAAATAAGAAAACTATCAATTAGGTAAGCAAGTGGTTTTGTTGGGTTGAAAAAGGTAATTTTCTAATGTAGGGGTAGGAGTGGTCATTGCTGCTCACTCGGCCATGACGTCACCGTAACTCGTTTGATTAACACTTTAAAATAAAAAATCACGACGCGTGCTAAACATTTTATTCCCAATAGGTTTTACCACCATGACGCAGTGGCAAGGCTGGCACACCGCAGTGCAGCTGCTGAGCTGAATCATGTAAATAATCAAACCAAGAAATATATTTGATGTTCCCACAAAAGCCACATTGAGTCTCGTAACTCATTCACAGCTCTGTCCTGCATTAAGTTGTTTGGCCAATTCCAAGCATCAGGGTTCGGCACATAGAAGGAAACCGGAGAAACGCACACATGTTGTGAAGCAAGCTTGGCGGTAGAAGTCAGTACAGACAATTTGGCCCCACACCTATGACTAGAACGAATCAGTGTTCTATGGGGGCATGCTAAGCGAGGTCTGCCTGTATTAAAATCTACTTCAATCTATGAATCGTAATGTAACAATAATATGAACGTGTAACATGCCGCACGGTTTTTCTTGATTTGGAAGGAGAGAGAACAACTGATCATCTGTTTTCTGATGATGGTGGTGATGGTCTCGTAATGGCTGTTCACTTCGAGGAGTGGGAGAGTTTGATGTTGAACCTGGATTGTGCCAATGAGAGGTAGGGCCTTACCATATTCGCCCTATCAAATGAAAGCAGTACCTGCCTGGATATTTTGTATGTCTTCAAGTACTCCACCCCCTCAACTCCACATTATAGGTAGTTGTGAAAAAAGTGCAGGTGTTCCCATACCTGGGCAGTTTGGTTATGACCAGCTCCGATTTCAGAGCGGAGGTCTTACTCTGAATTAGTCCAGTGGCATAGCCTTTTTTCAGCTGCATAGCGCTGTTTAGAAGTTGCATGGTCTATCACTCCATACACAGCTCCGGTTCTTTTCTGCCACAGTTGCCCTCTCTCTCCCAGCTATACCGTCTCGAAAACAACACGTGGCCTTTGTTTTGGCGTTACACATGTAGAGGTGCTAGACACACTCTATTCGGTAACCTGCGGGGCACTATGTTATCAGAGGGGAAATGCAGTGTTACCGCTCTGGGACCAACGGCCGGGGTCAGGGAAAGGTGGGAGCGGATCGTAAACACACTTTCCCGCCAGACCAACGGCCAAGGGTTAGTTAGGGTAAAAGAGGATCGAAAACACAGATTCTAGAGAACCAATCAGAGGGTCCCACGAGGGAGCATGGGATTGGATAAGGACTGTTACAAACGGGTATAAAATGGCGAGCGCGGGGAGCGCCCGCCAGTTCTCCTCAAACGAAGACTCAAGC
Source organism: Lethenteron reissneri (assembly GCF_015708825.2). NCBI lineage: Eukaryota > Metazoa > Chordata > Hyperoartia > Petromyzontiformes > Petromyzontidae > Lethenteron > Lethenteron reissneri. The sequence goes on from NC_083837.1 coordinate 4,899,318, forward strand.
CAGCTCAAGATGGCTAGGACTCTGGACCAAGCCTTCCAGATCTTCTAAGAGCTAAGGCTCAGTGTTACCAGTGGTCAAGGGGAGAATAGGTCCTGGCAGGCAGGACCCTGGCTCCCCAGCCTTCCAGCTCTTGTAAGAGCTAAGGCTCGGCGTGACCTGTGGTCAGGGGACGCACCGAGCCAGCGGTGGGTCAAGCAAGCCTCCCCGAGGTCCCAGCCGGAGGACGCTAGGGTAGCGGCTAGACGGAGAATAGTCCCCACCAGTTAGGAGGCTGTACCTCCCTAGGCTAGCAGCCAGACCCGTGTGTAGGTCCCACCAGGTACGGAGGCTGTACCTCCTGAGGCTACGGGTGAGGGAACCGCATTTCCCTCTGTGTGTGTATAGGGACTGTGTCGGAAGAAAGACAATACACCAGTGTGTGCTTTAAGAAGTTTATTCATCTGTTATTTACAACACTACAAACACATAACATTAAACGCAAAACATCGAAAGTGGAATGACTACACGTAATGCAAGAATCTCAAAGTCCAACAATGGTATTTTGCAACGGGTATTGACTATGCAGACGCTGGGGTGGCGACGGTGCATCAGCCTGCAGACGCCGGGGTGTCGGCGGTGGATCAGCCTGCAGACGCTGGGGTGTCGGTGGTGGATCAGCCTGCAGACCCAGCGGTGTCGGAAGTGGATTGGACTGTAGTCGCTGGGGTGGTGGTGGTGGATCGGCCTGTAGTCCCAGCGGTGTCGTTGGTGGATCGGCCTGTAGACGCTGGGGTGGTGGTGGTGGATCGGCCTGCAGACGCTGGGGTGGCGGAGATGGATCGGCCTGAAGACGCTGGGGTGGTGGTGGTGGATCGGCTGCAGACCCAGTGGTGTCGGTGGTGGATCGGCCTGCAGACGGTGGTGTGGTGGCGGTGGATCGGCCTGCAGACGCTGGGGTGGCGGCGGTGGATCGGCCTGCAGACGCTGGTGTGGTGGCGGTGGATCGGCCTGCAGACGCTGGGGTGGCGGCGGTGGATCGGCCTGCAGACGCTGGGGTGGCGGCGGGGAATGGGCCTGCAGAAGTTGGGGTGGCGGCGGTGGATCGGCCTCCAAACGCTGGGGTGACGGTTGTGCATCGGCCTGCAGACGTTGGGGTGGAGGTTCTGGATCGGCCTGCACAAGCAAGGGTCACGGTGGTAGATCGGCCTCCAGACGCTGGGGTGGCGGCGGTGTATCGGCCTGAAGATGCTGGTGTGGCGTTTGTGGATCGGCCTGCAGACGCTTGGGTGGCGGTTCTGGATCGGCCTGCAGACGCACGGGTGGCGGCGGTGGATCGGCCTGCAGACATTGGGGTGGCGGCGGTGCATCGGCCTGCAGACGCTGGGTGGGCGGCGTTGGATCGGCCTGGAGACGTTGGGGTGGCGGCGGTGGATCGGCCTGCAGACGTTGGCGTGGCGGCGGTGGATCGGCCTGCAGACGTTGGGGTGGCGGCGTTGTATCGGCCTGCAGACGCTGGGGTGGCGGCGGTGCATCGGCCTGCAGACGCTGGGGTGGCGGCAGTGGATCGGCCGGCAGACGCTGGGGTGGCGGCAGTGGATCGGCCTGCAGGCCCAGGGGTGGCAGCTGTGGATCTTCCAGTAGTAGCCGACCAGTGGAGTTCGTGAACGAAATTACGCAATTTGGTGATCCTGCTGGCTTTGGCACAGGCGGTGGTGGTGGCACCAATGTTGATGGTGGTGGTGGATATCCCGGGAGAAGCTGGGGAGTGAGTGGTGCATCTACCAGCATGAGCTGCCTTGGTGGTGGCGGCGTTGGAGATGCCAGCAGCAGCCGGGGTGGCAGCGCTATATCTGCCAACATCAGCCACCATGGCGGTGGGGGTGAATGATATGCCAAAAGCAGTCGGGGTGGGGGTGTCGATGCATCTCCCAGCAGCATCCCCGATGGTGGCGGCATAACTGCATGTGGCTATCAGGGTGACGTTGGAGCCAGTGGTGGTGTTCGTGGAGACCATGGCCGTGGCTTTCTTTAGCTCCTTGAGTTGTCGACGCATCATCTCCAATTGCAGATTGAGCTCCGAATTTTCCCGTTTGTATCCTTGGGTGCAAGGAAAACATAGACAGTTTGGTCAACATTAGCCCCTACACTAGCCTTCGAATAATCGCAACTCTTCAAACTATATCGCTTATATAATGTACATCTTGTCAGTCACACCAAAAATGACATATAACACATCAGGGCTGTGACAATTACGGCTTCGTAATAGCAATATCTTGCCTGTCCACAAGCCCGTGAACTATATCTACGTACATAATTCACAAGTATAAAAAAATAAGAATAGGTTTTACTCTTTCTGGCAATAAAACAGGTGTTACGATGTTCAAACAACAAATAGAAACCTTTGTAAGGAATCACATCGTCATTAACCACATACTTGTGGAGAACATGCAAGCGAACTTCCTCTGATAATATATTGTCTTTGACATTGATTGGCCTACACCAGAGACAGTCTTCTTTATGGCCTAGCCTCACCAGTATCAGCCCAGAGAACGCAAAAAGGCGAATAGTACAAAGACAATTCCCTATCAGAGCATTTATAGCTCGGAGTGAGCAGCTATATCATGGGAACTTTTGCCAGTATCAAAGTATGAAAAATAGGAATAGGTTTTACTATTTCTAGCAATAAAACAGGTGTTAAGATGCAAGAGTCGGTCATCTTATGGATCTCGCAAATGGAACGAGGGAGAAAAACGTACGGACAATTGTGTAAAATGCCTGCGAATATGTTATTGTATTAAATGAAGGTGCAGCTGAAACAGGCAAAATATGATCATGTCTGAGTCAATGCCTGCGCCCCCCTTCCCGCCTTGTGCTCAGTCTCAGTACGGTCCAGGTCCAGTTGTCTGGGCTCCATGACCCAGTCAGCGCAGCCTGGCTTGCTGGAGGAGCTCAATGATGGGACTGTGTCCAGATTTTTCAAAGGATCTGTGAGCTCGCACAATCCAGTCTCTCTCTACAACCGGCCAGCCTGAATGTATCAAACCAGGCTCAGATGTTCCTTTCGAGGGCTCCACGTTTCTCAAGAATAGAGAAGGGAGGCTATAATTGTGGCCTAGAAGACCCGAAGCTTTGTATGGAGTCACAGGCTAGGTATCTTTCACACAGTGTTACACAGCTCATGGAAATATAATGCCGCTCCAATAATTCAGATTGAGACCTTGGCTGCCAAACTGAAGTTGGTTATTAGCACACTGCTCAAGTATAGAAACTTCAAACTCTCTCCACAACTGCCCCATCACACGTGCATACATACATACAGACAAACAGGCATGCACATAGACCCTTAGACTCACGAGACAAATAGATGTGCACCGAGACACTTAGACTTGCAGAGATCCATTGACTTATTCTTAGGTTTTTTCGGTAAAGTCACGTAGGTAAAAAAATTAAATTAATAAAAGTAAAATAGAATAAAAATAAAAATCACGACGTTTCGATTGCAACACAAGCAATCATCATCAGGTATAAATGAAATAGCAACAAAAAAGTTCTAACCAGAAAAACTATAGACAGACATATAAGCAGACAGATATCACCAAGATACATAGAGAGAGAGTAACACAGGTACAGAGAGGGAGATCGTCTCTGTGGAGTGGCCTTAAATAGGCAGAGGGGGCGGTGGCAGAGAGATGGAGGGGTTTGATAAAAAAATTAACATGTCAATGAGTGCGGAAAACGCGTAGTAAAATAAGCTTGAACATTACTTTTATTATTTTTTTACCTACGTGACTTTACCGAAAAAAACCTAAGAATATGAATCCTTGCAGTCACGAAAGCTTCAAATCTAGAATCCATTGACTTAGAATGAGACCCATGTATGTGCATACAGTCCGATAAACACACTGAAATGAATATTCTCACCTACACGGAGAACCGCAGAAGCACATAGACACATAAACACGCTCTGAGGCAAACTGACACGTACAGAGACACATTGACACGGAACAAAAAGACAAACATCCTCCATATAGCCTTAACAGACTGTTGGGGCAAGTGCAGTTAGCGAAAACCTATGCAGGCCGGCACGTGCATGAGGGGGTGGGTGGTGAACACCACGTCCGACCGCCTTTGTCTCCCCAGTAGCAATGTTTTTACACGCTGTACCAGGTACTCCTTTGAGGTTAATTCGACCTCAGGGAGGGCCAGGACTGGTTTAGATAATCATTACTGGTGTTAGCCATGAGCAGAAATCGAACTCGGGTCATCGCGTTTGTAACGCAGCGCGCTAACCGCTACCCCACCGTTCCCCACATAAACACGCACACGGTCCCTTGGACACATACATAGACCGATAGAATCCCTTGCACAAAGATTCACAAGTGCACACAGACACACACTGAGACCTATAGATGTGCACAGAGACACATAGCAGCGCACATATATACTTAGACACACAGAGCCACTGAGTTGCACAGAAACACAGACTCACACATAGCCCTTGAGACTCATGACTCACGTAGAGACCGATATACGCACTTACTGTAGCTATTGCGGACATAAAAGTAGAGCACGGCCCAGAACATCACGGACGATGCCATGAACGCCAAGATTGCAGCCATCACTGCGTCGATGCCTATGGAGGGGTTAGCTTTTGGGGGCAGCTCGCAAGGGCAGCTGTCGCAGGGATTCCCGAAGACATCTCCTTCTCCTACAGTGCTGATCCAGTTGTACAACACTCGCCATAAGAGGTCAAGCAGCACCTCGGGATACCCCATCCTCGCTTGGGAGCTGCTGTGCGTGTCTGACCGTTGTGACTGAGTGGCGTCGCAAGGGTGACGTCACGTCCACTATAGTGACGTCACTGCGACGTTCCGGTGGGGGCGTTCCCCTAGAGCACGGTCACGTGGGCTACTGCAGCCACGCTGCTTGTGACGTAACAGACCGGCGTTTTGAACCCCACTCTCCACCTCTCCTGGGGAACTCGATTGTTCAGGGTGCTGTGTGGACTTCTCTCTCGCGTGGTCGTTGCTGCTGCCGCTGCTTCTGCTGTTCACGCATGAATACACTGACTGTGTGTTATTCACGACGTGACAACTTTCATTCATTGGCTATATCGGATGGAGGGGTGTACCAAACTAGGAGTGTGCGTGCCGAGACGAATCTGTGTTGGGCAGACACTTGTCTGCCCGTCTTTGTTGTTGTTTATATTTTCCTCAGGGACGCTTCTCTGTCGTGTATCATTATTTATGGGGTTTTTTTGTCGAAATTTAATTTACGTCTTTAACACAAGCGGCTTGCTTTCTTCGCAAATTAGTTGTAACATTTAATTTCGTGATAAACAGTACTATGCCAATTTCAATATTAATAATAAAAGTTTATCCTTGATTAACCGGGAATCATTGCCAGTAAGGTTCAAGGAGATATTCTTCTGGAGTTCCAATTGTCTAGTAAATGTGGCCCATTCATTATTTACAGTCGTAGGTGGGAGGTAGAACCTCGTCAAACTGGACAATCAGTCGTGTAATATCTCTGCCCTGTAATTTTCCTGGAAGAAAAATATTTAATGGTCTTTTTTTTTTTACCAAGATGGCTACACCTCTGCTGTCCAAAGTATTTGTGGCGTGGAATACTTCACTGGCCGGACGCCTCACCAGCCTCTGCTGTGAGCTGGCGAACCTGGACAAGTCCTGTGTGCAACAATTCACCCCCCCCCCTCCCATAATGTGCATGACCGTGGTACCGTTTTCATTCAGTGGTGAAGGGATGAGGAAGAAGAAGAGGTCAAAGCATTCAGCGTCGCCGCACGCAGGCAACGTGTTTATCACACAATGGTCAAAATATAAAAATCAATATATATGCGAGAGAGGTTGTGGACAAGAGTCTCCTTTTCTTTGTTTTTGAAAAACGCAGGAAAGCAAGCTTGTGCGGATGACGGTCGACAGGCACGCGGTCCCCACGATGACACAAAGCAGGCGTGGAGCCACGCCATGGTCACAGCGCAGCGCCGACTCGCGTGTAGGTTGTGATGGCCCAGTTGTAGAGAGGAATGCCGGAGCTTCGAGCAAATGTCGCCGAATATAGGATCGAGCAACTTGAGCGTTACTCTCGACCCCCTCCGGGAGGCTGTACGCTTTCACTTGGCATTCCTGTCCCTTAACGGCCAGTCTGTTGTACGCCTCCTCCAGCTCCAGCAGCCTGGCTTCGTGGGTCTTCATTCCGCCACTCTGCTCGTCCAGCGTAGTGTGAAGGGTCGTATATGGCTGCCTCCTGCTTCTCTACCCTCCTAAAAAAGTTTCTCGACCTCTCGTTGTTGACCCGAAGAAGGGCAGCATTCTCTTTCGGTTTTTTTCCAGAAGGGCTTGTAAGAGCTGCCGTTCCTCCCACGAGTGTCTCCGGGATCAACTTGAACGGGGAGGCCAGCCGAGACGAAACCATGGCTTTTTTCCCAGGGGAACTGTCTTCAATGGAGCACGAAGATACGGAGAGAATGTCCCCTTGCCCCAGTCATTAGCTCAGGCTCGAGTTGCTTACTGAGGACCCTACACATAAGGAGTCAGTGGAACGCCCTAGGAAGCTCCAAAGTATACAACCAGCTATCCAATGCCCCCTATAAAGTGCCCGAGGCCAGGTAGAAAAATAAGAAATATATCAAATAGGTAAGCAAGTGGTTTTGTTGGGTTGAAAAAGGTATTTTTCTATGTAGGGGTAGGAGTGGTCATTGCTGCCCACTCGGTCATGACGTCACCGTAATTCGTTTGATTAACACTTTTAAAATAAAAAATCACGACGCGTGCTAAACATTTTATTTCCAATAGGTTTTACCACTGAAGTACTCTTGAAGACGCTTGGACACCGTTGTAAGGCACACGTGTTTATTTACACAATGGTCGTACAGCACTAGAGGGGTGTATCGGCCCCCTCACCCGTATAACTGGGGATACACCTCTAGCTATCCTTCCTACCCCGAGTCCTCCACTAACGGGCTAGGGGAGGCTGTCTGGCCCGACACTGGTCAGTCGGGCTACGGTACCCGGAGTCCCAGAGTACTAACTCTGGTTCACGGGACCACGCCACTGGCTCCAGCCTGCGCTGCCCTGATAAGGGCGGCGTCCCAGGGGGAGTCCAGGGCCTATCTGGTCGGTCTTCCGTCTTCCCCTAATTACTCTAAGACTGAACCCCGAGCTCTCTGGCTCATCCCTTTTTATACCCCCCTAGAAGATCACAACCCCCCCTCACGCCGTCCGGTGCAGACGTCGTTGCGGGCACCACCCCGTGTACTGGCGGAGTCCCCGCCCACTGTGTTTGTTATCCGTTAGCTCCTATGCAAACAGCCTACACA